>NW_027671936.1:0-195000 GCF_964165515.1 Mesoplodon bidens | reverse complement strand
TGAAACCTGGAATGACCCTATCTACAATGACAGCTGGATGTGGCATAAGGCTGGACACTTGGGACTGAGAGGATTGGTGAGATTCGGTGAGCAAATGCAGACCCTTTAAAGCAAAAATGCATGGCCCACATTCCATGGGTCCCAACTCTCCATGTTGAAGGGAATATTACTACAGCTATAACATGTATGGGAAACCTAGAGAATGGACACACTGTGAATACAAAAGGTTTCTAAAACTCAACGAGTAGTCCCTCTCCTGGTGCTCCGGTTTGACCTTCCAACTGCTTTACTATCAATCTCCCAACTTGGAGTGACAACCCCTGTAACCTCCTGGTTCGCACAGGTTGCCAATTTGGCAGAGGATGGAAGGGAAGAGGGAGAACCAATGAGAGAGTAGCTGTGAGACATTTGGACGGGCACATGTCACTCTAATTTCCCGGCAGGAAGAAGAATTAACCAGATTCTCAGCCACCCACCGGGAACCAGTATAGGTCCTGAACCAAAATTTTGGACTTGTGTACAGCTCACAAAAAACGAGTTGAAAAATGGAGCACAGGGGCACAGCAATTCACAAACCGGCAGAGTAATAAAGGACAACTGTCGTCCAAAAATCTCTTGAGGGAAGGCAACGAGGCGGACTTGAAAGCGAGGCAGAATAGCAGGAAACAGATTTCAAGAGGTACGTTGGAATCGCCCTTAAAGCACAGGAAGAGGGGCACAACTTCGACAATGACGCACTTGGCCGAAAAGGGCGTATGCGTTTTCTCCTGAATATATTCAGGAGAAAACGCATACGCCCTTTTTGGCCAAGCAAGCAAGCGGGCAATGCAAATCTGCACTACAAAGAAGTATCACTTCCCACCGGTCAAAAGGGACATCCACAAAATGTGTAAAAACCAGAAAGGCAAGACAGGCCCTGGAGAACAGGGAGCCTTTTTATGCTGATGGGCGGGATGTAAATTGCCAACTGCCTCACTGGAGGAGTGCATTGCGTTCCCTAAAAGAAGTAATCAACAGAGCTACAGAGCCAAGGGCATATCCAGTCTAGGGAATATACCTTGGGAAAACTGAAAATCAATAAGACAGAACCACACCCAAATTTAGGGCTGCACTGCTTACAAGAACCTCAACTTGGGTACACCTTAAATATCCCAGGAAATATAAAAATGGTTCAAAAAACTGTGGTATTTATGTACGATGGAATATCCCTCAGCCATGAAATCAATGTCATAAGACCAGGAGCAGCAAAGTGAGTGGATTCAGGTATGATGATTCTAAGTGAAATAAGTCACACAGAAAAAGAAACTTCTCATAAGATATCACTTATGAAGATCCTGTAAAGATGGCTACACATGAACTGAGTTAGGAAAGAGAACAGAGTCTCACATTTAGAAAACACTCTTATGCCTGCTTAAGGGGAAAGGAGAGGTGGGGTGATGCATAAAACCAGAGTTTGATATAAGCACAGGTACCATTTTAAAACCAACTGTGGAATAGACAAGACCTACACCTTCCTCAGTGAAAGGGACTCAAAACCCCATATTACCCGCAGAGGAATAGATCTGACTAGTAAGAATCTTAAAATCTATGTATTGATATGTCTCTGTAAGGGAATCAAGTGTGTCTAGACTGGCATAAACATGGCAGCGAGAATTAGCTCAAACCCACTATAAAAAGGAATTTCAAAAACAAAACCAAAAAACAGGGAAATTCTTTACATTTCCTTCAGGGTCTCTGATGAAACCTGGAATGACCCTATCTACAATGACAGCTGGAAGTGGCATAAGGCTGGACACTTGGCACTGAGAGGATTGGTGAAATTGGGTGAGCAAATGCAGACCCTTTAAAGCAAAAATGCATGGCCCCCATTCCATGGGTCCCAACTCTCCATGTTGAAGGGAATATTACTACAGATATAACATGTACGGGAAACCTAGAGAATGGACACACAGTGAATACAAAAGGTTTCTAAAACTCAACGAGAAGTCCCTCTCCTGGTGTTCCGGTTTGACTTTCCAACTGCTTTCCTGTCAATCTCCCAACTTGGAGAGACAGCCCCTTTAACCTCCTGGTTCGCACAGGTTGCCAATTTGGCAGAGGATGGAAGGGAAGAGGGAGAACCAATGAGAGAGTAGCTGTTAGACATTTGGACGGGCACATGTCACTCTAATTTCCCGGCAGGAAGAAGAATTAACCAGATTCTCAGCCACCCACCGGGAACCAGTATAGGTCCTGAACCAAAATTTTGGACTTGTGTACAGCTCACAAAAAACGAGTTGAAAAATGGAGCTCAGGGGCACAGCAATTCACAAACAGGCAGAGTAATAAAGGACAACTGTCGTCCAAAAATCTCTTGAGGGAAGGCAACGAGGCGGACTTGAAAGCGAGGCAGAATAGCAGGAAACAGATTTCAAGAGGTACGTTGGAATCGCCTTTAAAGCACAGGCAGAGGGGCACAACTTCGACAATGACGCACTTGGCCAAAAAGGGCGTATGCGTTTTCTCCTGAATATATTCAGGAGAAAACGCATACGCCCTTTTTGGCCAAGAAAGCAAGCGGGCAATGCAAATCTGCACTACAAAGAAGTATCACTTCCCACCGGTCAAAAGGGACATCCACAAAATGTGTAAAAACCAGAAAGGCAAGACAGGCCCTGGAGAACAGGGAGCATTTTTATGCTGATGGGCGGGATGTAAATTGCCAACTGCCTCACTGGAGGAGTGCATTGCGTTCCCTAAAACAAGTAAACAACAGAGCTACAGAGCCAAGGGCACTTCCAGTCTAGGGAATATACCTTGGGAAAACTGAAAATCAATAAGACAGAGCCACCCCCAAATTTAGGGCTGCACTGCTTACAAGAACCTCAACTTGGGTACACCTTAAATATCCCAGGAAATATAAAAATGGTTCAAAAAACTGTGGTATTTATGTACGACGGAATATCCCTCAGCCATGAAATCAATGTCATAAGACCAGGAGCAGCAAAGTGAGTGGATTCAGGTACGATGATTCTAAGTGAAATAAGTCACACAGAAAAAGAAACTTCTCATAAGATATCACTTATGAAGATCCTGTAAACATGGCTACACATGAACTGAGTTAGGAAAGAGAACAGAGTCTCACATTTAGAAAACACTCTTATGCCTGCTTAAGGGGAAAGGAGAGGTGGGGTGATGCATAAAACCAGAGTTTGATATAAGCACAGGTACCATTTCTAAAACCAACTGTGGAATAGACAAGACCTACACCTTCCTCAGTGAAAGGGACTCAAAACCCCATATTTCCCGCAGAGGAATAGATCTGACTAGTAAGAATCTTAAAACCTATGTATTGATATGTCTCTGTAAGGGAATCAAATGTGTCTAGACTGGCATAAACATGGCAGTGAGAATCAGCTGAAACCCACTATAAAAAGGAAATTCAAAAACAAAACCAAAAAACAGGGAAATTCTTTACATTTCCTTCAGGGTCTCTGATGAAACCTGGAATGACCCTATCTACAATGACAGCTGGAAGTGGCATAAGGCTGGACACTTGGGACTGAGAGGATTGGTGAGATTGGGTGAGCAAATGCAGACCCTTTAAAGCAAAAATGCATGGCCCCCATTCCATGGGTCCCAACTCTCCATGTTGAAGGGAATATTACTACAGATATAACATGTACGGGAAACCTAGAGAATGGACACACAGTGAATACAAAAGGTTTCTAAAACTCAACGAGAAGTCCCTCTCCTGGTGCTCCGGTTTGACTTTGCAACTGCTTTCCTATCAATCTCCCAACTTGGAGAGACAGCCCCTTTAACCTCCTGGTTCGCACAGGTTGCCAATTTGGCAGAGGATGGAAGGGAAGAGGGAGAACCAATGAGAGAGTAGCTGTTAGACATTTGGACGGGCACATGTCACTCTAATTTCCCGGCAGAAAGAAGAATTAACCAGAGTCTCAGCCACCCACTGGGAACCAGTATAGGTCCTGAACCAAAATTTTGGACTTGCGTACAGCTCACAAAAAACGAGTTGAAAAATGGAGCACAGGGGCACAGCAATTCACAAACTGGCAGAGTAATAAAGGACAACTATCGTCCAAAAATCTGTTGAGGGAAGGCAACGAGGCGGACTTGAAAGCCAGGCAGAATAGCAGGAAACAGATTTCAAGAGGTACGTTGGAATCGCCTTTAAAGCACAGGAAGAGGGGCACAACTTCGACAGTGACGCACTGGGCCAAAAAGGGCGTAAGCGTTTTCTTCTGAATATATTCAGGAGAAAATGCATACGCCCTTTTTGGCCAAGCAAGCAAGCGGGCAATGCAAATCTGCACTACAAAGAAGTATCACTTCCCACCGGTCAAAAGGGACATCCACAAAATGTGTAAAAACCAGAAAGGCAAGACAGGCCCTGGAGAACAGGGAGCCTTGTTATGCTGATGGGCGGGATGTAAATTGCCAACTGCCTCACTGGATGAGTGCATTGCGTTCCCTAAAAGAAGTAATCAACAGAGCTACAGAGCCAAGGGCACATCCAGTCTAGGGAATATACATTGGGAAAACTGAAAATCAATAAGACAGGGCCACCCCCAAATTTAGGGCTGCACTGCTTACAGGAACCTCAACTTGTGTACACCTTAAATATCCCAGGAAATATAAAAATGGTTCAAAAAACTGTGGTATTTATGTACGACGGAATATCCCTCAGCCATGAAATCAATATCATAAGACCAGGAGCAGCAAAGTGAGTGGATTCAGGTACGATGATTCTAAGTGAAATAAGTCACACAGAAAAAGAAACTTCTCATAAGATATCACTTATGAAGATCCTGTAAACATGGCTACACATGAACTGAGTTAGGAAAGAGAACAGAGTCTCACATTTAGAAAACACTCTTATGCCTGCTTAAGGGGAAAGGAGAGGTGGGGTGATGCATAAAACCAGAGTTTGATATAAGCACAGGTACCATTTCTAAAACCAACTGTGGAATAGACAAGACCTACACCTTCCTCAGTGAAAGGGACTCAAAACCCCATATTTCCCGCAGAGGAATAGATCTGACTAGTAAGAATCTTAAAACCTATGTATTGATATGTCTCTGTAAGGGAATCAAATGTGTCTAGACTGGCATAAACATGGCAGTGAGAATCAGCTGAAACCCACTATAAAAAGGAAATTCAAAAACAAAACCAAAAAACAGGGAAATTCTTTACATTTTCTTCAGGGTCTCTGATGAAACCTGGAATGACCCTATCTACAATGACAGCTGGAAGTGGCATAAGGCTGGACACTTGGGACTGAGAGGATTGGTGAGATTGGGTGAGCAAATGCAGACCCTTTAAAGCAAAAATGCATGGCCCCCATTCCATGGGTCCCAACTCTCCATGTTGAAGGGAATATTACTACAGATATAACATGTACGGGAAACCTAGAGAATGGACACACAGTGAATACAAAAGGTTTCTAAAACTCAACGAAAAGTCCCTCTCCTGGTGCTCCGGTTTGACTTTACAACTGCTTTCCTATCAATCTCCCAACTTGGAGAGACAGCCCCTTTAACCTCCTGGTTCGCACAGGTTGCCAATTTGGCAGAGGATGGAAGGGAAGAGGGAGAACCAATGAGAGAGTAGCTGTTAGACATTTGGACGGGCACATGTCACTCTAATTTTCCGGCAGGAAGAAGAATTAACCAGAGTCACAGCCACCCACCGGGAACCAGTATAGGTCCTGAACCAAAATTTTGGACTTGCGTACAGCTCACAAAAAACGAGTTGAAAAATGGAGCTCAGGGGCACAGCAATTCACAAACTGGCAGAGTAATAAAGGACAACTATCGTCCAAAAATCTGTTGAGGGAAGGCAACGTGGCGGACTTGAAACCCAGGCAGAATAGCAGGAAACAGATTTCAAGAGGTACGTTGGAATCGCCTTTAAAGCACAGGAAGAGGGGCACAACTTCGACAATGACGTACTTGGCCAAAAAGGGCGTATGCGTTTTCTCCTGAATATATACAGGAGAAAACGCATACGCCCTTTTTGGCCAAGCAAGCAAGCGGGCAATGCAAATCTGCACTACAAAGAAGTATCACTTCCCACCGGTCAAAAGGGACATCCACAAAATGTGTAAAAACCAGAAAGGCAAGACAGGCCCTGGAGAACAGGGAGCCTTGTTATTCTGATGGGCAGGATGTAAATTGCCAACTGCCTCACTGGAGGAGTGCATTGCGTTCCCTAAAACAAGTAATCAACAGAGCTACAGAGCCAAGGGCATATCCAGTCTAGGGAATATACCTTGGGAAAACTGGAAATCAATAAGACAGAACCACACCCAAATTTAGGGCTGCGCTGCTTACAAGAACCTCAACTTGGGTACACCTTAAATATCGCAGGAAATATAAAAATGGTTCAAAAAACTCTGGTATTTATGTACGATGGAATATCCCTCAGCCATGAAATCAATGTCATAAGACCAGGAGCAGCAAAGTGAGTGGATTCAGGTATGATGATTCTAAGTGAAATAAGTCACACAGAAAAAGAAACTTCTCATAAGATATCACTTATGAAGATCCTGTAAACATGGCTACACATGAACTGAGTTAGGAAAGAGAACAGAGTCTCACATTTAGAAAACACTCTTATGCCTGCTTAAGGGGAAAGGAGAGGTGGGGAGATGCATAAAACCAGAGGTTGATATAAGCACAGGTACCATTTTAAAACCAACTGTGGAATAGACAAGACCTACAGCTTCCTCAGTGAAAGGGACTCAAAACCCCATATTTCCCGCAGAGGAATAGATCTGACTAGTAAGAATCTTAAAACCTATGTACTGATATGTCTCTGTAAGGGAATCAAGTGTGTCTAGACTGGCATAAACATCGCAGCGAGAATTAGCTCAAACCCACTATAAAAAGGAATTTCAAAAACAAAACCAAAAAACAGGGAAATTCTTTACATTTCCTTCAGGGTCTCTGATGAAACCTGGAATGACCCTATCTACAATGACAGCTGGATGTGGCATAAGGCTGGACACTTGGGACTGAGAGGATTGGTGAGATTGGGTGAGCAAATGCAGACCCTTTAAAGCAAAAATGCATGGCCCCCATTCCATGGGTCCCAACTCTCCAGGTTGAAGGGAATATTACTACAGCTATAACATGTACGGGAAACCTAGAGAATGGACACACAGTGAATACAAAAGGTTTCAAAAACTCAACGAGAAGTCCCTCTCCTGGTGTTCCGGTTTGACTTTCCAACTGCTTTCCTGTCAATCTCCCAACTTGGAGAGACAACCCCTTTAACCTCCTGGTTCGCACAGGTTGCCAATTTGGCAGAGGATGGAAGGGAAGAGGGAGAACCAATGAGAGAGTAGCTGTTAGACATTTGGACGGGCACATGTCACTCTAATTTCCCGGCAGGAAGAAGAATTAACCAGATTCTCAGCCACCCACCGGGAACCAGTATAGGTCCTGAACCAAAATTTTGGACTTGTGTACAGCTCACAAAAAACGAGTTGAAAAATGGAGCTCAGGGGCACAGCAATTCACAAACCGGCAGAGTAATAAAGGACAACTGTCGTCCAAAAATCTCTTGAGGGAAGGCAACGAGGCGGACTTGAAAGCGAGGCAGAATAGCAGGAAACAGATTTCAAGAGGTACGTTGGAATCGCCTTTAAAGCACAGGAAGAGGGGCACAACTTCGACAATGACGCACTTGGCCAAAAAGCGCGTATGCGTTTTCTCCTGAATATATTCAGGAGAAAACGCATACGCCCTTTTTGGCCAAGCAAGCAAGCGGGCAATGCAAATCTGCACTACAAAGAAGTATCACTTCCCACCGGTCAAAAGGGACATCCACAAAATGTGTAAAAACCAGAAAGGCAAGACAGGCCCTGGAGAACAGGGAGCCTTTTTATGCTGATGGGCGGGATGTAAATTGCCGACTGCCTCACTGGAGGAGTGCATTGCGTTCCCTAAAACAAGTAAACAACAGAGCTACAGAGCCAAGGGCACTTCCAGTCTAGGGAATATACCTTGGGAAAACTGAAAATCAATAAGACAGAGCCACCCCCAAATTTAGGGCTGCACTGCTTACAAGAACCTCAACTTGGGTACACCTTAAATATCCCAGGAAATATAAAAATGGTTCAAAAAACTGTGGTATTTATGTACGACGGAATATCCCTCAGCGATGAAATCAATGTCATAAGACCAGGAGCAGCAAAGTGAGTGGATTCAGGTACGATGATTCTAAGTGAAATAAGTCACACAGAAAAAGAAACTTCTCATAAGATATCACTTATGAAGATCCTGTAAACATGGCTACACATGAACTGAGTTAGGAAAGAGAACAGAGTCTCACATTTAGAAAACACTGTTATGCCTGCTTAAGGGGAAAGGAGAGGTGGGGTGATGCATAAAACCAGAGTTTGATATAAGCACAGGTACCATTTCTAAAACCAACTGTGGAATAGACAAGACCTATACCTTCCTCAGTGAAAGGGACTCAAAAACCCATATTTCCCGCAGAGGAATAGATCTGACTAGTAAGAATCTTAAAACCTATGTATTGATATGTCTCTGTAAGGGAATCACGTGTGTCTAGACTGGCATAAACATGGCAGTGAGAATCAGCTCAAACCCACTATAAAAAGGAATTTCAAAAACAAAACCAAAAAACAGGGTTATTCTTTACATTTCCTTCAGGGTCTCTGATGAAACCTGGAATGACCCTATCTACAATGACAGCTGGATGTGGCATAAGGCTGGACACTTGGGACTGAGAGGATTGGTGAGATTGGGTGAGCAAATGCAGACCCTTTAAAGCAAAAATGCATGTCCCCCATTCCATGGGTCCCAACTCTCCATGTTGAAGGGAATATTACT
Organism: Mesoplodon bidens; assembly: GCF_964165515.1. Classification (NCBI taxonomy): domain Eukaryota; kingdom Metazoa; phylum Chordata; class Mammalia; order Artiodactyla; family Ziphiidae; genus Mesoplodon; species Mesoplodon bidens. The sequence continues at coordinate 186,136 of NW_027671936.1, read as the reverse complement.
ACAGATATAACATGTACGGGAAACCTAGAGAATGGACACACACTGAATACAAAAGGTTTCTAAAACTCAACGAGAAGTCCGTCTCCTGGTGCTCCGGTTTGACTTTGCAACTGCTTTCCTATCAATCTCCCAACTTGGAGAGACAGCCCCTTTAACCTCCTGGTTCGCACAGGTTGCCAATTTGGCAGAGGATGGAAGGGAAGAGGGAGAACCAATGAGAGAGTAGCTGTTAGACATTTGGACGGACACAAGTCACTCTAATTTCCCGGCAGGAAGAAGAATTAACCAGAGTCTCAGCCACCCACCGGGAACCAGTATAGGTCCTGAACCAAAATTTTGGACTTGCGTACAGCTCACAAAAAACGAGTTGAAAAATGGAGCACAGGGGCACAGCAATTCACAAACTGGCAGAGTAATAAAGGACAACTGTCGTCCAAAAATCTCTTGAGGGAAGGCAACGAGGCGGACTTGAAAGCGAGGCAGAATAGCAGGAAACAGATTTCAAGAGGTACGTTGGAATCGCCTTTAAAGCACAGGCAGAGGGGCACAACTTCGACAATGACGCACTTGGCCAAAAAGGGCGTATGTGTTTTCTCCTGAATATATTCAGGAGAAAACGCATACGCCCTTTTTGGCCAAGAAAGCAAGCGGGCAATGCAAATCTGCACTACAAAGAAGTATCACTTCCCACCGGTCAAAAGGGACATCCACAAAATGTGTAAAAACCAGAAAGGCAAGACAGGCCCTGGAGAACAGGGAGCCTTTTTATGCTGATGGGCGGGATGTAAATTGCCAACTGCCTCACTGGAGGAGTGCACTGCGTTCCCTAAAACAAGTAAACAACAGAGATACAGAGCCAAGGGCACTTCCAGTCTAGGGAATATACCTTGGGAAAACTGAAAATCAATACGACAGAGCCCCACCCAAATTTAGGGCTGCACTGCTTACAAGAACCTCAACTTGTGTACACCTTAAATATCCCAGGAAATATAAAAATGGTTCAAAAAACTGTGGTATTTATGTACGACGGAATATCCCTCAGCCATGAAATCAATGTCATAAGACCAGGAGCAGCAAAGTGAGTGGATTCAGGTACGATGATTCTAAGTGAAATAAGTCACACAGAAAAAGAAACTTCTCATAAGATATCACTATGAAGATCCTGTAAACATGGCTACTCATGAACTGAGTTAGGAAAGAGAACAGAGTCTCACATTTAGAAAACACTCTTATGCCTGCTTAAGGGGAAAGGAGAGGTGGGGTGATGCATAAAACCAGAGTTTGATATAAGCACAGGTACCATTTCTAAAACCAACTGTGGAATAGACAAGACCTACACCTTCCTCAGTGAAAGGGACTCAAAACCCCATATTTCCCGCAGAGGAATAGATCTGACTAGTAAGAATCTTAAAATCTTTGTATTGATATGTCTCTGTAAGGGAATCAAGTGTGTCTAGACTGGCATAAACATGGCATCGAGTATCAGCTCAAACCCACTATAAAAAGGAATTTCAAAAACAAAACCAAAAAACAGGGAAATTCTTTACATTTCCTTCAGGGTCTCTGATGAAACCTGTAATGACCCTATCTACAATGACAGCTGGATGTGGCATAAGGCTGGACACTTGGGACTGAGAGGATTGGTGAGATTGGGTGAGCAAATGCAGACCCTTTAAAGCAAAAATGCATGGCCCCCATTCCATGGGTCCCAACTCTCCATGTTGAAGGGAATATTACTACAGCTATAACATGTACGGGAAACCTAGAGAATGGACACACTGTGAATACAAAAGGTTTCTAAAACTCAACGAGTAGTCCCTCTCCTGGTGCTCCGGTTTGAACTTCCAACTGCTTTACTATCAATCTCCCAACTTGGAGAGACAACCCCTGTAACCTCCTGGTTCGCACAGGTTGCCAATTTGGCAGAGGATGGAAGGGAAGAGGGAGAATCAATGAGAGAGTAGCTGTTAGGCATTTGGACGGGCACATGTCACTCTAATTTTCCGGCAGGAAGAAGAATTAACCAGAGTCACAGCCACCCACCGGGAACCAGTATAGTTCCTGAACCAAAATTTTGGACTTGCGTACAGCTCACAAAAAACGAGTTGAAAAATGGAGCTCAGGGGCACAGCAATTCACAAACTGGCAGAGTAATAAAGGACAACTATCGTCCAAAAATCTGTTGAGGGAAGGCAACGTGGCGGACTTGAAACCCAGGCAGAATAGCAGGAAACAGATTTCAAGAGGTACGTTGGAATCGCCTTTAAAGCACAGGAAGAGGGGCACAACTTCGACAATGACGTACTTGGCCAAAAAGGGCGTATGTGTTTTCTCCTGAATATATTCAGGAGAAAACGCATACGCCCTTTTTGGCCAAGCAAGCAAGCGGGCAATGCAAATCTGCACTACAAAGAAGTATCACTTCCCACCGGTCAAAAGGGACATCCACAAAATGTGTAAAAACCAGAAAGGCAAGACAGGCCCTGGAGAACAGGGAGCCTTGTTATGCTGATGGGCAGGATGTAAATTGCCAACTGCCTCACTGGAGGAGTGCATTGCGTTCCCTAAAAGAAGTAATCAACAGAGCTACAGAGCCAAGGGCATATCCAGTCTAGGGAATATACCTTGCGAAAACTGAAAATCAATAAGACAGAACCACACCCAAATTTAGGGCTGCACTGCTTACAAGAACCTCAACTTGGGTACACCTTAAATATCCCAGGAAATATAAAAATGGTTCAAAAAACTCTGGTATTTATGTACGATGGAATATCCCTCAGCCATGAAATCAATGTCATAAGACCAGGAGCAGCAAAGTGAGTGGATTCAGGTATGATGATTCTAAGTGAAATAAGTCACACAGAAAAAGAAACTTCTCATAAGATATCACTTATGAAGATCCTGTAAACATGGCTACACATGAACTGAGTTAGGAAAGAGAACAGAGTCTCACATTTAGAAAACACTCTTATGCCTGCTTAAGGGGAAAGGAGAGGTGGGGTGATGCATAAAACCAGAGTTTGATATAAGCACAGGTACCATTTTAAAACCAACTGTGGAATAGACAAGACCTACACCTTCCTCAGTGAAAGGGACTCAAAACCCCATATTACCCGCAGAGGAATAGATCTGACTAGTAAGAATCTTAAAACCTATGTATTGATATGTCTCTGTAAGGGAATCAAGTGTGTCTAGACTGGCATAAACATGGCAGCGAGAATTAGCTCAAACCCACTATAAAAAGGAATTTCAAAAACAAAACCAAAAAACAGGGAAATTCTTTACATTTCCTTCAGGGTCTCTGATGAAACCTGGAATGACCCTATCTACAATGACAGCTGAAAGTGGCATAAGGCTGGACACTTGGCACTGAGAGGATTGGTGAAATTGGGTGAGCAAATGCAGACCCTTTAAAGCAAAAATGCATGGCCCCCATTCCATGGGTCCCAACTCTCCATGTTGAAGGGAATATTACTACAGATATAACATGTACGGGAAACCTAGAGAATGGACACACAGTGAATACAAAAGGTTTCAAAAACTCAACGAGAAGTCCCTCTCCTGGTGTTCGGGTTTGACTTTCCAACTGCTTTCCTGTCAATCTCCCAACTTGGAGAGACAGCCCCTTTAACCTCCTGGTTCGCACAGGTTGCCAATTTGGCAGAGGATGGAAGGGAAGAGGGAGAACCAATGAGAGAGTAGCTGTTAGACATTTGGACGGGCACATGTCACTCTAATTTCCCGGCAGGAAGAAGAATTAACCAGATTCTCAGCCACCCACCGGGAACCAGTATAGGTCCTGAACCAAAATTTTGGACTTGTGTACAGCTCACAAAAAACGAGTTGAAAAATGGAGCACAGGGGCACAGCAATTCACAAACCGGCAGAGTAATAAAGGACAACTGTCGTCCAAAAATCTCTTGAGGGAAGGCAACGAGGCGGACTTGAAAGCGAGGCAGAATAGCAGGAAACAGATTTCAAGAGGTACGTTGGAATCGCCTTTAAAGCACAGGAAGAGGGGCACAACTTCGACAATGACGCACTTGGCCAAAAAGGGCGTATGCGTTTTCTCCTGAATATATTCAGGAGAAAACGCATACGCCCTTTTTGGCCAAGCAAGCAAGCGGGCAATGCAAATCTGCACTACAAAGAAGTATCACTTCCCACCGGTCAAAAGGGACATCCACAAAATGTGTAAAAACCAGAAAGGCAAGACAGGCCCTGGAGAACAGGGAGCCTTTTTATGCTGCTGGGCGGGATGTAAATTGCCGACTGCCTCACTGGAGGAGTGCATTGCGTTCCCTAAAACAAGTAAACAACAGAGCTACAGAGCCAAGGGCACTTCCAGTCTAGGGAATATACCTTGGGAAAACTGAAAATCAATAAGACAGAGCCACCCCCAAATTTAGGGCTGCACTGATTACAAGAACCTCAACTTGGGTACACCTTAAATATCCCAGGAAATATAAAAATGGTTCAAAAAACTGTGGTATTTATGTACGACGGAATATCCCTCAGCGATGAAATCAATGTCATAAGACCAGGAGCAGCAAAGTGAGTGGATTCAGGTACGATGATTCTAAGTGAAATAAGTCACACAGAAAAAGAAACTTCTCATAAGATATCACTTATGAAGATCCTGTAAACATGGCTACACATGAACTGAGTTAGGAAAGAGAACAGAGTCTCACATTTAGAAAACACTGTTATGCCTGCTTAAGGGGAAAGGAGAGGTGGGGTGATGCATAAAACCAGAGTTTGATATAAGCACAGGTACCATTTCTAAAACCAACTGTGGAATAGACAAGACCTATACCTTCCTCAGTGAAAGGGACTCAAAAACCCATATTTCCCGCAGAGGAATAGATCTGACTAGTAAGAATCTTAAAACCTATGTATTGATATGTCTCTGTAAGGGAATCACGTGTGTCTAGACTGGCATAAACATGGCAGTGAGAATCAGCTCAAACCCACTATAAAAAGGAATTTCAAAAACAAAACCAAAAAACAGGGAAATTCTTTACATTTCCTTCAGGGTCTCTGATGAAACCTGGAATGACCCTATCTACAATGACAGCTGGATGTGGCATAAGGCTGGACACTTGGGACTGAGAGGATTGGTGAGATTGGGTGAGCAAATGCAGACCCTTTAAAGCAAAAATGCATGTCCCCCATTCCATGGGTCCCAACTCTCCATGTTGAAGGGAATATTACTACAGATATAACATGTACGGGAAACCTAGAGAATGGACACACACTGAATACAAAAGGTTTCTAAAACTCAACGAGAAGTCCGTCTCCTGGTGCTCCGGTTTGATTTGCAACTGCTTTCCTATCAATCTCCCAACTTGGAGAGACAGCCCCTTTAACCTCCTGGTTCGCACAGGTTGCCAATTTGGCAGAGGATGGAAGGGAAGAGGGAGAACCAATGAGAGAGTAGCTGTTAGACATTTGGACGGACACAAGTCACTCTAATTTCCCGGCAGGAAGAAGAATTAACCAGAGTCTCAGCCACCCACCGGGAACCAGTATAGGTCCTGAACCAAAATTTTGGACTTGCGTACAGCTCACAAAAAACGAGTTGAAAAATGGAGCACAGGGGCACAGCAATTCACAAACTGGCAGAGTAATAAAGGACAACTGTCGTCCAAAAATCTCTTGAGGGAAGGCAACGAGGCGGACTTGAAAGCGAGGCAGAATAGCAGGAAACAGATTTCAAGAGGTACGTTGGAATCGCCTTTAAAGCACAGGCAGAGGGGCACAACTTCGACAATGACGCACTTGGCCAAAAAGGGCGTATGTGTTTTCTCCTGAATATATTCAGGAGAAAACGCATACGCCCTTTTTGGCCAAGAAAGCAAGCGGGCAATGCAAATCTGCACTACAAAGAAGTATCACTTCCCACCGGTCAAAAGGGACATCCACAAAATGTGTAAAAACCAGAAAGGCAAGACAGGCCCTGGAGAACAGGGAGCCTTTTTATGCTGATGGGCGGGATGTAAATTGCCAACTGCCTCACTGGAGGAGTGCATTGCGTTCCCTAAAACAAGTAAACAACAGAGATACAGAGCCAAGGGCACTTCCAGTCTAGGGAATATACCTTGGGAAAACTGAAAATCAATACGACAGAGCCCCACCCAAATTTAGGGCTGCACTGCTTACAAGAACCTCAACTTGTGTACACCTTAAATATCCCAGGAAATATAAAAATGGTTCAAAAAACTGTGGTATTTATGTACGACGGAATATCCCACAGCCATGAAATCAATGTCATAAGACCAGGAGCAGCAAAGTGAGTGGATTCAGGTACGATGATTCTAAGTGAAATAAGTCACACAGAAAAAGAAACTTCTCATAAGATATCACTTATGAAGATCCTGTAAACATGGCTACACATGAACTGAGTTAGGAAAGAGAACAGAGTCTCACATTTAGAAAACACTCTTATGCCTGCTTAAGGGGAAAGGAGAGGTGGGGTGATGCATAAAACCAGAGTTTGATATAAGCACAGGTACCATTTCTAAAACCAACTGTGGAATAGACAAGACCTACACCTTCCTCAGTGAAAGGGACTCAAAACCCCATATTTCCCGCAGAGGAATAGATCTGACTAGTAAGAATCTTAAAATCTTTGTATTGATATGTCTCTGTAAGGGAATCAAGTGTGTCTAGACTGGCATAAACATGGCAGCGAGTATCAGCTCAAACCCACTATAAAAAGGAATTTCAAAAACAAAACCAAAAAACAGGGAAATTCTTTACATTTCCTTCAGGGTCTCTGATGAAACCTGGAATGACCCTATCTACAATGACAGCTGGATGTGGCATAAGGCTGGAGACTTGGGACTGAGAGGATTGGTGAGATTGGGTGAGCAAATGCAGACCCTTTAAAGCAAAAATGCATGGCCCCCATTCCATGGGTCCCAACTCTCCATGTTGAAGGGAATATTACTACAGCTATAACATGTACGGGAAACCTAGAGAATGGACACACTGTGAATACAAAAGGTTTCTAAAACTCAACGAGTAGTCCCTCTCCTGGTGCTCCGGTTTGACCTTCCAACTGCTTTACTATCAATCTCCCAACTTGGAGAGACAACCCCTGTAACCTCCTGGTTCGCACAGGTTGCCAATTTGGCAGAGGATGGAAGGGAAGAGGGAGAATCAATGAGAGAGTAGCTGTTAGGCATTTGGACGGGCACATGTCACTCTAATTTTCCGGCAGGAAGAAGAATTAACCAGAGTCACAGCCACCCACCGGGAACCAGAATAGGTCCTGAACCAAAATTTTGGACTTGCGTACAGCTCACAAAAAACGAGTTGAAAAATGGAGCACAGGGGCACAGCAATTCACAAACTGGCAGAGTAATAAAGGACAACTATCGTCCAAAAATCTGTTGAGGGAAGGCAACGTGGCGGACTTGAAAGCCAGGCAGAATAGCAGGAAACAGATTTCAAGAGGTACGTTGGAATCGCCTTTAAAGCACAGGAAGAGGGGCACAACTTCGACAATGACGTACTTGGCCAAAAAGGGCGTATGCGTTTTCTCCTGAATATATTCAGGAGAAAACGCATACGCCCTTTTTGGCCAAGCAAGCAAGCGGGCAATGCAAATCTGCACTACAAAGAAGTATCACTTCCCACCGGTCAAAAGGGACATCCACAAAATGTGTAAAAACCAGAAAGGCAAGACAGGCCCTGGAGAACAGGGAGCCTTTTTATGCTGATGGGCGGGATGTAAATTGCCAACTGCCTCACTGGAGGAGTGCATTGCGTTCCCTAAAAGAAGTAATCAACAGAGCTACAGAGCCAAGGGCATATCCAGTCTAGGGAATATACCTTGGGAAAACTGAAAATCAATAAGACAGAACCACACCCAAATTTAGGGCTGCACTGCTTACAAGAACCTCAACTTGGGTACACCTTAAATATCCCAGGAAATATAAAAATGGTTCAAAAAACTCTGGTATTTATGTACGATGGAATATCCCTCAGCCATGAAATCAATGTCATAAGACCAGGAGCAGCAAAGTGAGTGGATTCAGGTATGATGATTCTAAGTGAAATAAGTCACACAGAAAAAGAAACTTCTCATAAGATATCACTTATGAAGATCCTGTAAACATGGCTACACATGAACTGAGTTAGGAAAGAGAACAGAGTCTCACATTTAGAAAACACTCTTATGCCTGCTTAAGGGGAAAGGAGAGGTGGGGTGATGCATAAAACCAGAGTTTGATATAAGCACAGGTACCATTTTAAAACCAACTGTGGAATAGACAAGACCTACACCTTCCTCAGTGAAAGGGACTCAAAACCCCATATTACCCGCAGAGGAATAGATCTGACTAGTAAGAATCTTAAAACCTATGTATTGATATGTCTCTGTAAGGGAATCAAGTGTGTCTAGACTGGCATAAACATGGCAGCGAGAATTAGCTCAAACCCACTATAAAAAGGAATTTCAAAAACAAAACCAAAAAACAGGGAAATTCTTTACATTTCCTTCAGGGTCTCTGATGAAACCTGGAATGACCCTATCTACAATGACAGCTGAAAGTGGCATAAGGCTGGACACTTGGCACTGAGAGGATTGGTGAAATTGGGTGAGCAAATGCAGACCCTTTAAAGCAAAAATGCATGGCCCCCATTCCATGGGTCCCAACTCTCCATGTTGAAGGGAATATTACTACAGATATAACATGTACGGGAAACCTAGAGAATGGACACACAGTGAATACAAAAGGTTTCAAAAACTCAACGAGAAGTCCCTCTCCTGGTGTTCGGGTTTGACTTTCCAACTGCTTTCCTGTCAATCTCCCAACTTGGAGAGACAGCCCCTTTAACCTCCTGGTTCGCACAGGTTGCCAATTTGGCAGAGGATGGAAGGGAAGAGGGAGAACCAATGAGAGAGTAGCTGTTAGACATTTGGACGGGCACATGTCACTCTAATTTCCCGGCAGGAAGAAGAATTAACCAGATTCTCAGCCACCCACCGGGAACCAGTATAGGTCCTGAACCAAAATTTTGGACTTGTGTACAGCTCACAAAAAACGAGTTGAAAAATGGAGCACAGGGGCACAGCAATTCACAAACCGGCAGAGTAATAAAGGACAACTGTCGTCCAAAAATCTCTTGAGGGAAGGCAACGAGGCGGACTTGAAAGCGAGGCAGAATAGCAGGAAACAGATTTCAAGAGGTACGTTGGAATCGCCTTTAAAGCACAGGAAGAGGGGCACAACTTCGACAATGACGCACTTGGCCAAAAAGGGCGTATGCGTTTTCTCCTGAATATATTCAGGAGAAAACGCATACGCCCTTTTTGGCCAAGCAAGCAAGCGGGCAATGCAAATCTGCACTACAAAGAAGTATCACTTCCCACCGGTCAAAAGGGACATCCACAAAATGTGTAAAAACCAGAAAGGCAAGACAGGCCCTGGAGAACAGGGAGCCTTTTTATGCTGATGGGCGGGATGTAAATTGCCAACTGCCTCACTGGAGGAGTGCATTGCGTTCCCTAAAACAAGTAAACAACAGAGCTACAGAGCCAAGGGCACTTCCAGTCTAGGGAATATACCTTGGGAAAACTGAAAATCAATAAGACAGAGCCACACCCAAATTTAGGGCTGCACTGCTTACAAGAACCTCAACTTGGGTACACCTTAAATATCCCAGGAAATATAAAAATGGTTCAAAAAACTGTGGTATTTATGTACAACGGAATATCCCTCAGCCATGAAATCAATGTCATAAGACCAGGAGCAGCAAAGTGAGTGGATTCAGGTACGATGATTCTAAGTGAAATAAGTCACACAGAAAAAGAAACTTCTCATAAGATATCACTTATGAAGATCCTGTAAACATGGCTACACATGAACTGAGTTAGGAAAGAGAACAGAGTCTCACATTTAGAAAACACTCTTATGCCTGCTTAAGGGGAAAGGAGAGGTGGGGTGATGCATAAAACCAGAGTTTGATATAAGCACAGGTACCATTTCTAAAACCAACTGTGGAATAGACAAGACCTACACCTTCCTCAGTGAAAGGGACTCAAAACCCCATATTTCCCGCAGAGGAATAGATCTGACTAGTAAGAATCTTAAAATCTTTGTATTGATATGTCTCTGTAAGGGAATCAAGTGTGTCTAGACTGGCATAAACATGGCAGCGAGAATCAGCTCAAACCCACTATAAAAAGGAATTTCAAAAACAAAACCAAAAAACAGGGAAATTCTTTACATTTCCTTCAGGGTCTATGATGAAACCTGGAATGACCCTATCTAAAATGACAGCTGGATGTGGCATAAGGCTGGAGACTTGGGACTGAGAGGATTGGTGAGATTGGGTGAGCAAATGCAGACCCTTTAAAGCAAAAATGCATGGCCCCCATTCCATGGGTCCCAACTCTCCATGTTGAAGGGAATATTACTACAGCTATAACATGTACGGGAAACCTAGAGAATGGACACACTGTGAATACAAAAGGTTTCTAAAACTCAACGAGTAGTCCCTCTCCTGGTGCTCCGGTTTGACCTTCCAACTGCTTTACTATCAATCTCCCAACTTGGAGAGACAACCCCTGTAACCTCCTGGTTCGCACAGGTTGCCAATTTGGCAGAGGATGGAAGGGAAGAGGGAGAATCAATGAGAGAGTAGCTGTTAGGCATTTGGACGGGCACATGTCACTCTAATTTTCCGGCAGGAAGAAGAATTAACCAGAGTCACAGCCACCCACCGGGAACCAGTATAGGTCCTGAACCAAAATTTTGGACTTGCGTACAGCTCACAAAAAACGAGTTGAAAAATGGAGCTCAGGGGCACAGCAATTCACAAACTGGCAGAGTAATAAAGGACAACTATCGTCCAAAAATCTGTTGAGGGAAGGCAACGTGGCGGACTTGAAAGCCAGGCAGAATAGCAGGAAACAGATTTCAAGAGGTACGTTGGAATCGCCTTTAAAGCACAGGAAGAGGGGCACAACTTCGACAATGACGTACTTGGCCAAAAAGGGCGTATGTGTTTTCTCCTGAATATATTCAGGAGAAAACGCATACGCCCTTTTTGGCCAAGCAAGCAAGCGGGCAATGCAAATCTGCACTACAAAGAAGTATCACTTCCCACCGGTCAAAAGGGACATCCACAAAATGTGTAAAAACCAGAAAGGCAAGACAGGCCCTGGAGAACAGGGAGCCTTGTTATGCTGATGGGCAGGATGTAAATTGCCAACTGCCTCACTGGAGGAGTGCATTGCGTTCCCTAAAAGAAGTAATCAACAGAGCTACAGAGCCAAGGGCATATCCAGTCTAGGGAATATACCTTGGGAAAACTGAAAATCAATAAGACAGAACCACACCCAAATTTAGGGCTGCACTGCTTACAAGAACCTCAACTTGGGTACACCTTAAATATCCCAGGAAATACAAAAATGGTTCAAAAAACTCTGGTATTTATGTACGATGGAATATCCCTCAGCCATGAAATCAATGTCATAAGACCAGGAGCAGCAAAGTGAGTGGATTCAGGTATGATGATTCTAAGTGAAATAAGTCACACAGAAAAAGAAACTTCTCATAAGATATCACTTATGAAGATCCTGTAAACATGGCTACACATGAACTGAGTTAGGAAAGAGAACAGAGTCTCACATTTAGAAAACACTCTTATGCCTGCTTAAGGGGAAAGGAGAGGTGGGGTGATGCATAAAACCAGAGTTTGATATAAGCACAGGTACCATTTTAAAACCAACTGTGGAATAGACAAGACCTACACCTTCCTCAGTGAAAGGGACTCAAAACCCCATATTACCCGCAGAGGAATAGATCTGACTAGTAAGAATCTTAAAACCTATGTATTGATATGTCTCTGTAAGGGAATCAAGTGTGTCTAGACTGGCATAAACATGGCAGCGAGAATTAGCTCAAACCCACTATAAAAAGGAATTTCAAAAACAAAACCAAAAAACAGGGAAATTCTTTACATTTCCTTCAGTGTCTCTGATGAAACCTGGAATGACCCTATCTACAATGACAGCTGAAAGTGGCATAAGGCTGGACACTTGGCACTGAGAGGATTGGTGAAATTGGGTGAGCAAATGCAGACCCTTTAAAGCAAAAATGCATGGCCCCCATTCCATGGGTCCCAACTCTCCATGTTGAAGGGAATATTACTACAGATATAACATGTACGGGAAACCTAGAGAATGGACACACAGTGAATACAAAAGGTTTCAAAAACTCAACGAGAAGTCCCTCTCCTGGTGTTCGGGTTCGACTTTCCAACTGCTTTCCTGTCAATCTCCCAACTTGGAGAGACAGCCCCTTTAACCTCCTGGTTCGCACAGGTTGCCAATTTGGCAGAGGATGGAAGGGAAGAGGGAGAACCAATGAGAGAGTAGCTGTTAGACATTTGGACGGGCACATGTCACTCTAATTTCCCGGCAGGAAGAAGAATTAACCAGATTCTCAGCCACCCACCGGGAACCAGTATAGGTCCTGAACCAAAATTTTGGACTTGTGTACAGCTCACAAAAAACGAGTTGAAAAATGGAGCACAGGGGCACAGCAATTCACAAACCGGCAGAGTAATAAAGGACAACTGTCGTCCAAAAATCTCTTGAGGGAAGGCAACGAGGCGGACTTGAAAGCGAGGCAGAATTGCAGGAAACAGATTTCAAGAGGTACGTTGGAATCGCCTTTAAAGCACAGGAAGAGGGGCACAACTTCGACAATGACGCACTTGGCCAAAAAGGGCGTATGCGTTTTCTCCTGAATATATTCAGGAGAAAACGCATACGCCCTTTTTGGCCAAGCAAGCAAGCGGGCAATGCAAATCTGCACTACAAAGAAGTATCACTTCCCACCGGTCAAAAGGGACATCCACAAAATGTGTAAAAACCAGAAAGGCAAGACAGGCCCTGGAGAACAGGGAGCCTTTTTATGCTGATGGGCGGGATGTAAATTGCCGACTGCCTCACTGGAGGAGTGCATTGCGTTCCCTAAAACAAGTAAACAACAGAGCTACAGAGCCAAGGGCACTTCCAGTCTAGGGAATATACCTTGGGAAAACTGAAAATCAATAAGACAGAGCCACCCCCAAATTTAGGGCTGCACTGATTACAAGAACCTCAACTTGGGTACACCTTAAATATCCCAGGAAATATAAAAATGGTTCAAAAAACTGTGGTATTTATGTACGACGGAATATCCCTCAGCGATGAAATCAATGTCATAAGACCAGGAGCAGCAAAGTGAGTGGATTCAGGTACGATGATTCTAAGTGAAATAAGTCACACAGAAAAAGAAACTTCTCATAAGATATCACTTATGAAGATCCTGTAAACATGGCTACACATGAACTGAGTTAGGAAAGAGAACAGAGTCTCACATTTAGAAAACACTGTTATGCCTGCTTAAGGGGAAAGGAGAGGTGGGGTGATGCATAAAACCAGAGTTTGATATAAGCACAGGTACCATTTCTAAAACCAACTGTGGAATAGACAAGACCTATACCTTCCTCAGTGAAAGGGACTCAAAACCCCATATTTCCCGCAGAGGAATAGATCTGACTAGTAAGAATCTTAAAACCTATGTATTGATATGTCTCTGTAAGGGAATCACGTGTGTCTAGACTGGCATAAACATGGCAGTGAGAATCAGCTCAAACCCACTATAAAAATGAATTTCAAAAACAAAACCAAAAAACAGGGAAATTCTTTACATTTCCTTCAGGGTCTCTGATGAAACCTGGAATGACCCTATCTACAATGACAGCTGGATGTGGCATAAGGCTGGACACTTGGGACTGAGAGGATTGGTGAGATTGGGTGAGCAAATGCAGACCCTTTAAAGCAAAAATGCATGTCCCCCATTCCATGGGTCCCAACTCTCCATGTTGAAGGGAATATTACTACAGATATAACATGTACGGGAAACCTAGAGAATGGACACACACTGAATACAAAAGGTTTCTAAAACTCAACGAGAAGTCCGTCTCCTGGTGCTCCGGTTTGACTTTGCAACTGCTTTCCTATCAATCTCCCAACTTGGAGAGACAGCCCCTTTAACCTCCTGGTTCGCACAGGTTGCCAATTTGGCAGAGGATGGAAGGGAAGAGGGAGAACCAATGAGAGAGTAGCTGTTAGACATTTGGACGGACACAAGTCACTCTAATTTCCCGGCAGGAAGAAGAATTAACCAGAGTCTCAGCCACCCACCGGGAACCAGTATAGGTCCTGAACCAAAATTTTGGACTTGCGTACAGCTCACAAAAAACGAGTTGAAAAATGGAGCACAGGGGCACAGCAATTCACAAACTGGCAGAGTAATAAAGGACAACTGTCGTCCAAAAATCTCTTGAGGGAAGGCAACGAGGCGGACTTGAAAGCCAGGCAGAATAGCAGGAAACAGATTTCAAGAGGTACGTTGGAATCGCCTTTAAAGCACAGGAAGAGGGGCACAACTTCGACAATGACGCACTTGGCCAAAAAGGGCGTATGTGTTTTCTCCTGAATATATTCAGGAGAAAACGCATACGCCCTTTTTGGCCAAGAAAGCAAGCGGGCAATGCAAATCTGCACTACAAAGAAGTATCACTTCCCACCGGTCAAAAGGGACATCCACAAAATGTGTAAAAACCAGAAAGGCAAGACAGGCCCTGGAGAACAGGGAGCCTTTTTATGCTGATGGGCGGGATGTAAATTGCCAACTGCCTCACTGGAGGAGTGCATTGCGTTCCCTAAAACAAGTAAACAACAGAGATACAGAGCCAAGGGCACTTCCAGTCTAGGGAATATACCTTGGGAAAACTGAAAATCAATACGACAGAGCCCCACCCAAATTTAGGGCTGCACTGCTTACAAGAACCTCAACTTGTGTACACCTTAAATATCCCAGGAAATATAAAAATGGTTCAAAAAACTGTGGTATTTATGTACGACGGAATATCCCACAGCCATGAAATCAATGTCATAAGACCAGGAGCAGCAAAGTGAGTGGATTCAGGTACGATGATTCTAAGTGAAATAAGTCACACAGAAAAAGAAACTTCTCATAAGATATCACTTATGAAGATCCTGTAAACATGGCTACACATGAACTGAGTTAGGAAAGAGAACAGAGTCTCACATTTAGAAAACACTCTTATGCCTGCTTAAGGGGAAAGGAGAGGTGGGGTGATGCATAAAACCAGAGTTTGATATAAGCACAGGTACCATTTCTAAAACCAACTGTGGAATAGACAAGACCTACACCTTCCTCAGTGAAAGGGACTCAAAACCCCATATTTCCCGCAGAGGAATAGATCTGACTAGTAAGAATCTTAAAATCTTTGTATTGATATGTCTCTGTAAGGGAATCAAGTGTGTCTAGACTGGCATAAACATGGCAGCGAGTATCAGCTCAAACCCACTATAAAAAGGAATTTCAAAAACAAAACCAAAAAACAGGGAAATTCTTTACATTTCCTTCAGGGTCTCTGATGAAACCTGGAATGACCCTATCTACAATGACAGCTGGATGTGGCATAAGGCTGGAGACTTGGGACTGAGAGGATTGGTGAGATTGGGTGAGCAAATGCAGACCCTTTAAAGCAAAAATGCATGGCCCCCATTCCATGGGTCCCAACTCTCCATGTTGAAGGGAATATTACTACAGCTATAACATGTACGGGAAACCTAGAGAATGGACACACTGTGAATACAAAAGGTTTCTAAAACTCAACGAGTAGTCCCTCTCCTGGTGCTCCGGTTTGACCTTCCAACTGCTTTACTATCAATCTCCCAACTTGGAGAGACAACCCCTGTAACCTCCTGGTTCGCACAGGTTGCCAATTTGGCAGAGGATGGAAGGGAAGAGGGAGAATCAATGAGAGAGTAGCTGTTAGGCATTTGGACGGGCACATGTCACTCTAATTTTCCGGCAGGAAGAAGAATTAACCAGAGTCACAGCCACCCACCGGGAACCAGTATAGGTCCTGAACCAAAATTTTGGACTTGCGTACAGCTCACAAAAAATGAGTTGAAAAATGGAGCTCAGGGGCACAGCAATTCACAAACTGGCAGAGTAATAAAGGACAACTATCGTCCAAAAATCTGTTGAGGGAAGGCAACGTGGCGGACTTGAAAGCCAGGCAGAATAGCAGGAAACAGATTTCAAGAGGTACGTTGGAATCGCCTTTAAAGCACAGGAAGAGGGGCACAACTTCGACAATGACGTACTTGGCCAAAAAGGGCGTATGTGTTTTCTCCTGAATATATTCAGGAGAAAACGCATACGCCCTTTTTGGCCAAGCAAGCAAGCGGGCAATGCAAATCTGCACTACAAAGAAGTATCACTTCCCACCGGTCAAAAGGGACATCCACAAAATGTGTAAAAACCAGAAAGGCAAGACAGGCCCTGGAGAACAGGGAGCCTTGTTATGCTGATGGGCAGGATGTAAATTGCCAACTGCCTCACTGGAGGAGTGCATTGCGTTCCCTAAAAGAAGTAATCAACAGAGCTACAGAGCCAAGGGCATATCCAGTCTAGGGAATATACCTTGGGAAAACTGAAAATCAATAAGACAGAACCACACCCAAATTTAGGGCTGCACTGCTTACAAGAACCTCAACTTGGGTACACCTTAAATATCCCAGGAAATATAAAAATGGTTCAAAAAACTCTGGTATTTATGTACGATGGAATATCCCTCAGCCATGAAATCAATGTCATAAGACCAGGAGCAGCAAAGTGAGTGGATTCAGGTATGATGATTCTAAGTGAAATAAGTCACACAGAAAAAGAAACTTCTCATAAGATATCACTTATGAAGATCCTGTAAACATGGCTACGCATGAACTGAGTTAGGAAAGAGAACAGAGTCTCACATTTAGAAAACACTCTTATGCCTGCTTAAGGGGAAAGGAGAGGTGGGGTGATGCATAAAACCAGAGTTTGATATAAGCACAGGTACCATTTTAAAACCAACTGTGGAATAGACAAGACCTACACCTTCCTCAGTGAAAGGGACTCAAAACCCCATATTACCCGCAGAGGAATAGATCTGACTAGTAAGAATCTTAAAACCTATGTATTGATATGTCTCTGTAAGGGAATCAAGTGTGTCTAGACTGGCATAAACATGGCAGCGAGAATTAGCTCAAACCCACTATAAAAAGGAATTTCAAAAACAAAACCAAAAAACAGGGAAATTCTTTACATTTCCTTCAGGGTCTCTGATGAAACCTGGAATGACCCTATCTACAATGACAGCTGAAAGTGGCATAAGGCTGGACACTTGGCACTGAGAGGATTGGTGAAATTGGGTGAGCAAATGCAGACCCTTTAAAGCAAAAATGCATGGCCCCCATTCCATGGGTCCCAACTCTCCATGTTGAAGGGAATATTACTACAGATATAACATGTACGGGAAACCTAGAGAATGGACACACAGTGAATACAAAAGGTTTCAAAAACTCAACGAGAAGTCCCTCTCCTGGTGTTCGGGTTTGACTTTCCAACTGCTTTCCTGTCAATCTCCCAACTTGGAGAGACAGCCCCTTTAACCTCCTGGTTCGCACAGGTTGCCAATTTGGCAGAGGATGGAAGGGAAGAGGGAGAACCAATGAGAGAGTAGCTGTTAGACATTTGGACGGGCACATGTCACTCTAATTTCCCGGCAGGAAGAAGAATTAGCCAGATTCTCAGCCACCCACCGGGAACCAGTATAGGTCCTGAACCAAAATTTTGGACTTGTGTACAGCTCACAAAAAACGAGTTGAAAAATGGAGCACAGGGGCACAGCAATTCACAAACCGGCAGAGTAATAAAGGACAACTGTCGTCCAAAAATCTCTTGAGGGAAGGCAACGAGGCGGACTTGAAAGCGAGGCAGAATAGCAGGAAACAGATTTCAAGAGGTACGTTGGAATCGCCTTTAAAGCACAGGCAGAGGGGCACAACTTCGACAATGACGCACTTGGCCAAAAAGGGCGTATGCGTTTTCTCCTGAATATATTCAGGAGAAAACGCATACGCCCTTTTTGGCCAAGCAAGCAAGCGGGCAATGCAAATCTGCACTACAAAGAAGTATCACTTCCCACCGGTCAAAAGGGACATCCACAAAATGTGTAAAAACCAGAAAGGCAAGACAGGCCCTGGAGAACAGGGAGCCTTTTTATGCTGATGGGCGGGATGTAAATTGCCAACTGCCTCACTGGAGGAGTGCATTGCGTTCCCTAAAACAAGTAAACAACAGAGCTACAGAGCCAAGGGCACTTCCAGTCTAGGGAATATACCTTGGGAAAACTGAAAATCAATAAGACAGAGCCACACCCAAATTTAGGGCTGCACTGCTTACAAGAACCTCAACTTGGGTACACCTTAAATATCCCAGGAAATATAAAAATGGTTCAAAAAACTGTGGTATTTATGTACAACGGAATATCCCTCAGCCATGAAATCAATGTCATTAGACCAGGAGCAGCAAAGTGAGTGGATTCAGGTACGATGATTCTAAGTGAAATAAGTCACACAGAAAAAGAAACTTCTCATAAGATATCACTTATGAAGATCCTGTAAACATGGCTACACATGAACTGAGTTAGGAAAGAGAACAGAGTCTCACATTTAGAAAACACTCTTATGCCTGCTTAAGGGGAAAGGAGAGGTGGGGTGATGCATAAAACCAGAGTTTGATATAAGCACAGGTACCATTTCTAAAACCAACTGTGGAATAGACAAGACCTACACCTTCCTCAGTGAAAGGGACTCAAAACCCCATATTTCCCGCAGAGGAATAGATCTGACTAGTAAGAATCTTAAAATCTTTGTATTGATATGTCTCTGTAAGGGAATCAAGTGTGTCTAGACTGGCATAAACATGGCAGCGAGAATCAGCTCAAACCCACTATAAAAAGGAATTTCAAAAACAAAACCAAAAAACAGGGAAATTCTTTACATTTCCTTCAGGGTCTCTGATGAAACCTGGAATGACCCTATCTACAATGACAGCTGGATGTGGCATAAGGCTGGAGACTTGGGACTGAGAGGATTGGTGAGATTGGGTGAGCAAATGCAGACCCTTTAAAGCAAAAATGCATGGCCCCCATTCCATGGGTCCCAACTCTCCATGTTGAAGGGAATATTACTACAGCTATAACATGTACGGGAAACCTAGAGAATGGACACACTGTGAATACAAAAGGTTTCTAAAACTCAACGAGTAGTCCCTCTCCTGGTGCTCCGGTTTGAACTTCCAACTGCTTTACTATCAATCTCCCAACTTGGAGAGACAACCCCTGTAACCTCCTGGTTCGCACAGGTTGCCAATTTGGCAGAGGATGGAAGGGAAGAGGGAGAATCAATGAGAGAGTAGCTGTTAGGCATTTGGACGGGCACATGTCACTCTAATTTTCCGGCAGGAAGAAGAATTAACCAGAGTCACAGCCACCCACCGGGAACCAGTATAGGTCCTGAACCAAAATTTTGGACTTGCGTACAGCTCACAAAAAACGAGTTGAAAAATGGAGCTCAGGGGCACAGCAATTCACAAACTGGCAGAGTAATAAAGGACAACTATCGTCCAAAAAT
Organism: Mesoplodon bidens; assembly: GCF_964165515.1. NCBI lineage: Eukaryota > Metazoa > Chordata > Mammalia > Artiodactyla > Ziphiidae > Mesoplodon > Mesoplodon bidens. The sequence continues at coordinate 166,572 of NW_027671936.1, read as the reverse complement.
CTGTTGAGGGAAGGCAACGTGGCGGACTTGAAAGCCAGGCAGAATAGCAGGAAACAGATTTCAAGAGGTACGTTGGAATCGCCTTTAAAGCACAGGAAGAGGGGCACAACTTCGACAATGACGTACTTGGCCAAAAAGGGCGTATGTGTTTTCTCCTGAATATATTCAGGAGAAAACGCATACGCCCTTTTTGGCCAAGCAAGCAAGCGGGCAATGCAAATCTGCACTACAAAGAAGTATCACTTCCCACCGGTCAAAAGGGACATCCACAAAATGTGTAAAAACCAGAAAGGCAAGACAGGCCCTGGAGAACAGGGAGCCTTGTTATGCTGATGGGCAGGATGTAAATTGCCAACTGCCTCACTGGAGGAGTGCATTGCGTTCCCTAAAAGAAGTAATCAACAGAGCTACAGAGCCAAGGGCATATCCAGTCTAGGGAATATACCTTGGGAAAACTGAAAATCAATAAGACAGAACCACACCCAAATTTAGGGCTGCACTGCTTACAAGAACCTCAACTTGGGTACACCTTAAATATCCCAGGAAATATAAAAATGGTTCAAAAAACTCTGGTATTTATGTACGATGGAATATCCCTCAGCCATGAAATCAATGTCATAAGACCAGGAGCAGCAAAGTGAGTGGATTCAGGTATGATGATTCTAAGTGAAATAAGTCACACAGAAAAAGAAACTTCTCATAAGATATCACTTATGAAGATCCTGTAAACATGGCTACACATGAACTGAGTTAGGAAAGAGAACAGAGTCTCACATTTAGAAAACACTCTTATGCCTGCTTAAGGGGAAAGGAGAGGTGGGGTGATGCATAAAACCAGAGTTTGATATAAGCACAGGTACCATTTTAAAACCAACTGTGGAATAGACAAGACCTACACCTTCCTCAGTGAAAGGGACTCAAAACCCCATATTACCCGCAGAGGAATAGATCTGACTAGTAAGAATCTTAAAACCTATGTATTGATATGTCTCTGTAAGGGAATCAAGTGTGTCTAGACTGGCATAAACATGGCAGCGAGAATTAGCTCAAACCCACTATAAAAAGGAATTTCAAAAACAAAACCAAAAAACAGGGAAATTCTTTACATTTCCTTCAGGGTCTCTGATGAAACCTGGAATGACCCTATCTACAATGACAGCTGGAAGTGGCATAAGGCTGGACACTTGGCACTGAGAGGATTGTTGAAATTGGGTGAGCAAATGCAGACCCTTTAAAGCAAAAATGCATGGCCCCCATTCCATGGGTCCCAACTCTCCATGTTGATGGGAATATTAGAACAGATATAACATGTACGGGAAACCTAGAGAATGGACACACAGTGAATACAAAAGGTTTCAAAAACTCAACGAGAAGTCCCTCTCCTGGTGTTCGGGTTTGACTTTCCAACTGCTTTCCTGTCAATCTCCCAACTTGGAGAGACAGCCCCTTTAACCTCCTGGTTCGCACAGGTTGCCAATTTGGCAGAGGATGGAAGGGAAGAGGGAGAACCAATGAGAGAGTAGCTGTTAGGCATTTGGACGGGCACATGTCACTCTAATTTTCCGGCAGGAAGAAGAATTAACCAGAGTCACAGCCACCCACCGGGAACCAGTATAGGTCCTGAACCAAAATTTTGGACTTGCGTACAGCTCACAAAAAACGAGTTGAAAAATGGAGCTCAGGGGCACAGCAATTCACAAACTGGCAGAGTAATAAAGGACAACTATCGTCCAAAAATCTGTTGAGGGAAGGCAACGTGGCGGACTTGAAACCCAGGCAGAATAGCAGGAAACAGATTTCAAGAGGTACGTTGGAATCGCCTTTAAAGCACAGGAAGAGGGGCACAACTTCGACAATGACGTACTTGGCCAAAAAGTGCGTATGTGTTTTCTCCTGAATATATTCAGGAGAAAACGCCTACGCCCTTTTTGGCCAAGCAAGCAAGCGGGCAATGCAAATCTGCACTACAAAGAAGTATCACTTCCCACCGGTCAAAAGGGACATCCACAAAATGTGTAAAAACCAGAAAGGCAAGACAGGCCCTGGAGAACAGGGAGCCTTGTTATGCTGATGGGCAGGATGTAAATTGCCAACTGCCTCACTGGAGGAGTGCATTGCGTTCCCTAAAAGAAGTAATCAACAGAGCTACAGAGCCAAGGGCATATCCAGTCTAGGGAATATACCTTGGGAAAACTGAAAATCAATAAGACAGAACCACACCCAAATTTAGGGCTGCACTGCTTACAAGAACCTCAACTTGGGTACACCTTAAATATCCCAGGAAATATAAAAATGGTTCAAAAAACTCTGGTATTTATGTACGATGGAATATCCCTCAGCCATGAAATCAATGTCATAAGACCAGGAGCAGCAAAGTGAGTGGATTCAGGTATGATGATTCTAAGTGAAATAAGTCACACAGAAAAAGAAACTTCTCATAAGATATCACTTATGAAGATCCTGTAAACATGGCTACACATGAACTGAGTTAGGAAAGAGAACAGAGTCTCACATTTAGAAAACACTCTTATGCCTGCTTAAGGGGAAAGGAGAGGTGGGGTGATGCATAAAACCAGAGTTTGATATAAGCACAGGTACCATTTTAAAACCAACTGTGGAATAGACAAGACCTACACCTTCCTCAGTGAAAGGGACTCAAAACCCCATATTACCCGCAGAGGAATAGATCTGACTAGTAAGAATCTTAAAACCTATGTATTGATATGTCTCTGTAAGGGAATCAAGTGTGTCTAGACTGGCATAAACATGGCAGCGAGAATTAGCTCAAACCCACTATAAAAAGGAATTTCAAAAACAAAACCAAAAAACAGGGAAATTCTTTACATTTCCTTCAGGGTCTCTGATGAAACCTGGAATGACCCTATCTACAATGACAGCTGGAAGTGGCATAAGGCTGGACACTTGGCACTGAGAGGATTGGTGAAATTGGGTGAGCAAATGCAGACCCTTTAAAGCTAAAATGCATGGCCCCCATTCCATGGGTCCCAACTCTCCATGTTGATGGGAATATTAGAACAGATATAACATGTACGGGAAACCTAGAGAATGGACACACAGTGAATACAAAAGGTTTCAAAAACTCAACGAGAAGTCCCTCTCCTGGTGTTCGGGTTTGACTTTCCAACTGCTTTACTGTCAATCTCCCAACTTGGAGAGACAGCCCCTTTAACCTCCTGGTTCGCACAGGTTGCCAATTTGGCAGAGGATGGAAGGGAAGAGGGAGAACCAATGAGAGAGTAGCTGTTAGACATTTGGACGGGCACATGTCACTCTAATTTCCCGGCAGGAAGAAGAATTAACCAGATTCTCAGCCACCCACCGGGAACCAGTATAGGTCCTGAACCAAAATTTTGGACCTGTGTACAGCTCACAAAAAACGAGTTGAAAAATGGAGCACAGGGGCACAGCAATTCACAAACCGGCAGAGTAATAAAGGACAACTGTCGTCCAAAAATCTCTTGAGGGAAGGCAACGAGGCGGACTTGAAAGCGAGGCAGAATAGCAGGAAACAGATTTCAAGAGGTACGTTGGAATCGCCTTTAAAGCACAGGAAGAGGGGCACAACTTCGACAATGACGCACTTGGCCAAAAAGGGCGTATGCGTTTTCTCCTGAATATATTCAGGAGAAAACGCATACGCCCTTTTTGGCCAAGCAAGCAAGCGGGCAATGCAAATCTGCACTACAAAGAAGTATCACTTCCCACCGGTCAAAAGGGACATCCACAAAATGTGTAAAAACCAGAAAGGCAAGACAGGCCCTGGAGAACAGGGAGCCTTTTTATGCTGATGGGCGGGATGTAAATTGCCAACTGCCTCACTGGAGGAGTGCATTGCGTTCCCTAAAACAAGTAAACAACAGAGCTACAGAGCCAAGGGCACTTCCAGTCTAGGGAATATACCTTGGGAAAACTGAAAATCAATAAGACAGAACCACACCCAAATTTAGGGATGCACTGCTTACAAGAACCTCAACTTGGGTACACCTTAAATATCCCAGGAAATATAAAAATGGTTCAAAAAACTGTGGTATTTATGTACGACGGAATATCCCTCAGCCATGAAATCAATGTCATAAGACCAGGAGCAGCAAAGTGAGTGGATTCAGGTACGATGATTCTAAGTGAAATAAGTCACACAGAAAAAGAAACTTCTCATAAGATATCACTTATGAAGATCCTGTAAACATGGCTACACATGAACTGAGTTAGGAAAGAGAACAGAGTCTCACATTTAGAAAACACTGTTATGCATGCTTAAGGGGAAAGGAGAGGTGGGGTGATGCATAAAACCAGAGTTTGATATAAGCACAGGAACCATTTCTAAAACCAACAGTGGAATAGACAAGACCTACACCTTCCTCAGTGAAAGGGACTCAAAACCCCATTTTTCCCGCAGAGGAATATATCTGACTAGTAAGAATCTTAAAACCTATGTATTGATATGTCTCTGTAAGGGAATCACGTGTGTCTAGACTGGCATAAACATGGCAGTGAGAATCAGTTCAAACCCACTATAAAAAGGAATTTCAAAAACAAAACCAAAAAACAGGGAAATTCTTTACATTTCCTTCAGGGTCTCTGATGAAACCTGGAATGACCCTATCTACAATGAGAGCTGGAGGTGGCATAAGGCTGGACACTTGGGACTGAGAGGATTGGTGAGATTGGGTGAGCAAATGCAGACCCTTTAAAGCAAAAATGCATGTCCCCCATTTCATGGGTCCCAACTCTCCATGTTGAAGGGAATATTACTACAGATATAACATGTGCGGGAAACCTAGAGAATGGACACACACTGAATACAAAAGGTTTCTAAAACTCAACGAGAAGTCCGTCTCCTGGTGCTCCGGTTTGACTTTGCAACTGCTTTCCTATCAATCTCCCAACTTGGAGAGACAGCCCCTTTAACCTCCTGGTTCGCACAGGTTGCCAATTTGGCAGAGGATGGAAGGGAAGAGGGAGAACCAATGAGAGAGTAGCTGTTAGACATTTGGACGGACACAAGTCACTCTAATTTCCCGGCAGGAAGAAGAATTAACCAGAGTCTCAGCCACCCACCGGGAACCAGTATAGGTCCTGAACCAAAATTTTGGACTTGCGTACAGCTCACAAAAAACGAGTTGAAAAATGGAGCACAGGGGCACAGCAATTCACAAACTGGCAGAGTAATAAAGGACAACTGTCGTCCAAAAATCTCTTGAGGGAAGGCAACGAGGCGGACTTGAAAGCCAGGCAGAATAGCAGGAAACAGATTTCAAGAGGTACGTTGGAATCGCCTTTAAAGCACAGGCAGAGGGGCACAATTTCGACAATGACGCACTTGGCCAAAAAGGGGGTATGTGTTTTCTCCTGAATATATTCAGGAGAAAACGCATACGCCCTTTTTGGCCAAGAAAGCAAGCGGGCAATGCAAATCTGCACTACAAAGAAGTATCACTTCCCACCGGTCAAAAGGGACATCCACAAAATGTGTAAAAACCAGAAAGGCAAGACAGGCCCTGGAGAACAGGGAGCCTTTTTATGCTGATGGGCGGGATGTAAATTGCCAACTGCCTCACTGGAGGAGTGCATTGCGTTCCCTAAAACAAGTAAACAACAGAGCTACAGAGCCAAGGGCACTTCCAGTCTAGGGAATATACCTTGGGAAAACTGAAAATCAATAAGACAGAGCCACACCCAAATTTAGGGCTGCACTGCTTACAATAACCTCAACTTGGGTACACCTTAAATATCCCAGGAAATATAAAAATGGTTCAAAAAACTGTGGTATTTATGTACGACGCAATATCCCTCAGCCATGAAATCAACGTCATAAGTCTAGGAGCAGCAAAGTGAGTGGATTCAGGTAAGATGATTCTAAGTGAAATAAGTCACACAGAAAAAGAAACTTCTCATAAGATATCACTTATGAAGATCCTGTAAACATGGCCACACATGAACTGAGTTAGGAAAGAGAACAGAGTCTCACATTTAGAAAACACTCTTATGCCTGCTTAAGGGAAAAGGAGAGGTGGGGTGATGCATAAAACCAGAGTTTGATATAAGCACAGGTACCATTTCTAAAACCAACTGTGGAATAGACAAGACCTACACCTTCCTCAGTGAAAGGGACTCAAAACCCCATATTTCCCGCAGAGGAATAGATCTCACTAGTAAGAATCTTAAAACCTATGTATTGATATGTCTCTGTAAGGGAATCAAATGTGTCTAGACTGGCATAAACATGGCAGTGAGAATCAGCTGAAACCCACTATAAAAAGGAAATTCAAAAACAAAACCAAAAAACAGGGAAATTCTTTCCATTTCCTTCAGGGTCTCTGATGAAACCTGAAATGACCCTATCTACAATGACAGCTGGAAGTGGCATAAGGCTGGACACTTGGGACTGAGAGGATTGGTGAGATTGGGTGAGCAAATGCAGACCCTTTAAAGCAAAAATGCATGGCCCCCATTCCATGGGTCCCAACTCTCCATGTTGAAGGGAATATTACTACAGATATAACATGTACGGGAAACCTAGAGAATGGACACACAGTGAATACAAAAGGTTTCTAAAACTCAACGAGAAGTCCCTCTCCTGGTGCTCCGGTTTGACTTTGCAACTGCTTTCCTATCAATCTCCCAACTTGGAGAGACAGCCCCTTTAACCTCCTGGTTTGCACAGGTTGCCAATTTGGCAGAGGATGGAAGGGAAGAGGGAGAACCAATGAGAGAGTAGCTGTTAGACATTTGGACGGGCACATGTCACTCTAATTTCCCGGCAGGAAGAAGAATTAACCAGAGTCTCAGCCACCCACTGGGAACCAGTATAGGTCCTGAACCAAAATTTTGGACTTGCGTACAGCTCACAAAAAACGAGTTGAAAAATGGAGCACAGGGGCACAGCAATTCACGAACTGGCAGAGTAATAAAGGACAACTATCGTCCAAAAATCTGTTGAGGGAAGGCAACGAGGCGGACTTGAAAGCCAGGCAGAATAGCAGGAAACAGATTTCAAGAGGTACGTTGGAATCGCCTTTAAAGCACAGTAAGAGGGGCACAACTTCGACAGTGACGCACTGGGCCAAAAAGGGCGTAAGCGTTTTCTTCTGAATATATTCAGGAGAAAATGCATACGCCCTTTTTGGCCAAGCAAGCAAGCGGGCAATGCAAATCTGCACTACAAAGAAGTATCACTTCCCACCGATCAAAAGGGACATCCACAAAATGTGTAAAAACCAGAAAGGCAAGACAGGCCCTGGAGAACAGGGAGCCTTGTTATGCTGATGGGCGGGATGTAAATTGCCAACTGCCTCACTGGATGAGTGCATTGCGTTCCCTAAAAGAAGTAATCCACAGAGCTACAGAGCCAAGGGCACATCCAGTCTAGGGAATATACATTGGGAAAACTAAAAATCAATAAGACAGGGCCACCCCCAAATTTAGGGCTGCACTGCTTACAGGAACCTCAAGTTGGGTACACCTTAAATATCCCAGGAAATATAAAAATGGTTCAAAAAACTGTGGTATTGATGTACGACGGAATATCCCTCAGCCATGAAATCAATGTCATAAGACCAGGAGCAGCAAAGTGAGTGGATTCAGGTACGATGATTCTAAGTGAAATAAGTCACACAGAAAAAGAAACTTCTCATAAGATATCACTTATGAAGATCCTGTAAACATGGCTACACATGAACTGAGTTAGGAAAGAGAACAGAGTCTCACATTTAGAAAACACTCTTATGCCTGCTTAAGTGGAAAGGAGAGGTGGGGTGATGCATAATACCAGAGTTTGATATAAGCACAGGTACCATTTCTAAAACCAACTGTGGAATAGACAAGACCTACACCTTCCTCAGTGAAAGGAACTCAAAACCCCATATTTCCCGCAGAGGAATAGATCTGACTAGTAAGAATCTTAAAATCTATGTATTGATATGTCTCTGTAAGGGAATCAAGTGTGTCTAGACTGGCATAAACATGGCAGCGAGAATCAGCTCAAACCCACTATAAAAAGGAATTTCAAAAACAAAACCAAAAAACAGGGAAATTCTTTACATTTCCTTCAGGGTCTCTGATGAAACCTGGAATGACCCTATCTACAATGACAGCTGGATGTGGCATAAGGCTGGACACTTGGGACTGAGAGGATTGGTGAGATTGGGTGAGCAAATGCAGACCCTTTAAAGCAAAAATGCATGTCCCCCATTCCATGGGTCCCAACTCTCCATGTTGAAGGGAATATTACTACAGCTATAACATGTACGGGAAACCTAGAGAATGCACACACTGTGAATACAAAAGGTTTCTAAAACTAAACGAGTAGTCCCACTCCTGGTGCTCCGGTTTGACCTTCCAACTGCTTTACTATCAATCTCCCAACTTGGAGAGACAACCCCTTTAACCTCCTGGTTCGCAGAGGTTGCCAAATTGGCAGAGGATGGAAGGGAAGAGGGAGAACCAATGAGAGAGTAGCTGTTAGGCATTTGGACGGGCACATGTCACTCTAATTTTCCGGCAGGAAGAAGAATTAACCAGAGTCACAGCCACCCACCGGGAACCAGTATAGGTCCTGAACCAAAATTTTGGACTTGCGTACAGCTCACAAAAAACGAGTTGAAAAATGGAGCTCAGGGGCACAGCAATTCACAAACTGGCAGAGTAATAAAGGACAACTATCGTCCAAAAATCTGTTGAGGGAAGGCAACGTGGCGGACTTGAAAGCCAGGCAGAATAGCAGGAAACAGATTTCAAGAGGTACGTTGGAATCGCCTTTAAAGCACAGGAAGAGGGGCACAACTTCGACAATGACGTACTTGGCCAAAAAGGGCGTATGCGTTTTCTCCTGAATATATTCAGGAGAAAACGCATACGCCCTTTTGGCCAAGCAAGCAAGCGGGCAATGCAAATCTGCACTACAAAGAAGTATCACTTCCCACCGGTCAAAAGGGACATCCACAAAATGTGTAAAAACCAGAAAGGCAAGACAGGCCCTGGAGAACAGGGAGCCTTGTTATTCTGATGGGCAGGATGTAAATTGCCAACTGCCTCACTGGAGGAGTGCATTGCGTTCCCTAAAACAAGTAATCAACAGAGCTACAGAGCCAATGGCATATCCAGTCTAGGGAATATACCTTGGGAAAACTGGAAATCAATAAGACAGAACCACCCCCAAATTTAGGGCTGCGCTGCTTACAAGAACCTCAACTTGGGTACACCTTAAATATCGCAGGAAATATAAAAATGGTTCAAAAAACTCTGGTATTTATGTACGATGGAATATCCCTCAGCCATGAAATCAATGTCATAAGACCAGGAGCAGCAAAGTGACTGGATTCAGGTATGATGATTCTAAGTGAAATAAGTCACACAGAAAAAGAAACTTCTCATAAGATATCACTTATGAAGATCCTGTAAACATGGCTACACATGAACTGAGTTAGGAAAGAGAACAGAGTCTCACATTTAGAAAACACTCTTATGCCTGCTTAAGGGGAAAGGAGAGGTGGGGTGATGCATAAAACCAGAGTTTGATATAAGCACAGGTACCATTTTAAAACCAACTGTGGAATAGACAAGACCTACACCTTCCTCAGTGAAAGGGACTCAAAACCCCATTTTTCCCGCAGAGGAATAGATCTGACTAGTAAGAATCTTAAAACCTATGTATTGATATGTCTCTGTAAGGGAATCACGTGTGTCTAGACTGGCATAAACATGGCAGTGAGAATCAGTTCAAACCCACTATAAAAAGGAATTTCAAAAACAAAACCAAAAAACAGGGAAATTCTTTACATTTCCTTCAGGGTCTCTGATGAAACCTGGAATGACCCTATCTACAATGAGAGCTGGAGGTGGCATAAGGCTGGACACTTGGGACTGAGAGGATTGGTGAGATTGGGTGAGCAAATGCAGACCCTTTAAAGCAAAAATGCATGTCCCCCATTTCATGGGTCCCAACTCTCCATGTTGAAGGGAATATTACTACAGATATAACATGTGCGGGAAACCTAGAGAATGGACACACACTGAATACAAAAGGTTTCTAAAACTCAACGAGAAGTCCGTCTCCTGGTGCTCCGGTTTGACTTTGCAACTGCTTTCCTATCAATCTCCCAACTTGGAGAGACAGCCCCTTTAACCTCCTGGTTCGCACAGGTTGCCAATTTGGCAGAGGATGGAAGGGAAGAGGGAGAACCAATGAGAGAGTAGCTGTTAGACATTTGGACGGACACAAGTCACTCTAATTTCCCGGCAGGAAGAAGAATTAACCAGAGTCTCAGCCACCCACCGGGAACCAGTATAGGTCCTGAACCAAAATTTTGGACTTGCGTACAGCTCACAAAAAACGAGTTGAAAAATGGAGCACAGGGGCACAGCAATTCACAAACTGGCAGAGTAATAAAGGACAACTGTCGTCCAAAAATCTCTTGAGGGAAGGCAACGAGGCGGACTTGAAAGCCAGGCAGAATAGCAGGAAACAGATTTCAAGAGGTACGTTGGAATCGCCTTTAAAGCACAGGCAGAGGGGCACAATTTCGACAATGACGCACTTGGCCAAAAAGGGGGTATGTGTTTTCTCCTGAATATATTCAGGAGAAAACGCATACGCCCTTTTTGGCCAAGAAAGCAAGCGGGCAATGCAAATCTGCACTACAAAGAAGTATCACTTCCCACCGGTCAAAAGGGACATCCACAAAATGTGTAAAAACCAGAAAGGCAAGACAGGCCCTGGAGAACAGGGAGCCTTTTTATGCTGATGGGCGGGATGTAAATTGCCAACTGCCTCACTGGAGGAGTGCATTGCGTTCCCTAAAACAAGTAAACAACAGAGCTACAGAGCCAAGGGCACTTCCAGTCTAGGGAATATACCTTGGGAAAACTGAAAATCAATAAGACAGAGCCACACCCAAATTTAGGGCTGCACTGCTTACAATAACCTCAACTTGGGTACACCTTAAATATCCCAGGAAATATAAAAATGGTTCAAAAAACTGTGGTATTTATGTACGACGCAATATCCCTCAGCCATGAAATCAACGTCATAAGTCTAGGAGCAGCAAAGTGAGTGGATTCAGGTAAGATGATTCTAAGTGAAATAAGTCACACAGAAAAAGAAACTTCTCATAAGATATCACTTATGAAGATCCTGTAAACATGGCCACACATGAACTGAGTTAGGAAAGAGAACAGAGTCTCACATTTAGAAAACACTCTTATGCCTGCTTAAGGGAAAAGGAGAGGTGGGGTGATGCATAAAACCAGAGTTTGATATAAGCACAGGTACCATTTCTAAAACCAACTGTGGAATAGACAAGACCTACACCTTCCTCAGTGAAAGGGACTCAAAACCCCATATTTCCCGCAGAGGAATAGATCTCACTAGTAAGAATCTTAAAACCTATGTATTGATATGTCTCTGTAAGGGAATCAAATGTGTCTAGACTGGCATAAACATGGCAGTGAGAATCAGCTGAAACCCACTATAAAAAGGAAATTCAAAAACAAAACCAAAAAACAGGGAAATTCTTTCCATTTCCTTCAGGGTCTCTGATGAAACCTGAAATGACCCTATCTACAATGACAGCTGGAAGTGGCATAAGGCTGGACACTTGGGACTGAGAGGATTGGTGAGATTGGGTGAGCAAATGCAGACCCTTTAAAGCAAAAATGCATGGCCCCCATTCCATGGGTCCCAACTCTCCATGTTGAAGGGAATATTACTACAGATATAACATGTACGGGAAACCTAGAGAATGGACACACAGTGAATACAAAAGGTTTCTAAAACTCAACGAGAAGTCCCTCTCCTGGTGCTCCGGTTTGACTTTGCAACTGCTTTCCTATCAATCTCCCAACTTGGAGAGACAGCCCCTTTAACCTCCTGGTTTGCACAGGTTGCCAATTTGGCAGAGGATGGAAGGGAAGAGGGAGAACCAATGAGAGAGTAGCTGTTAGACATTTGGACGGGCACATGTCACTCTAATTTCCCGGCAGGAAGAAGAATTAACCAGAGTCTCAGCCACCCACTGGGAACCAGTATAGGTCCTGAACCAAAATTTTGGACTTGCGTACAGCTCACAAAAAACGAGTTGAAAAATGGAGCACAGGGGCACAGCAATTCACGAACTGGCAGAGTAATAAAGGACAACTATCGTCCAAAAATCTGTTGAGGGAAGGCAACGAGGCGGACTTGAAAGCCAGGCAGAATAGCAGGAAACAGATTTCAAGAGGTACGTTGGAATCGCCTTTAAAGCACAGTAAGAGGGGCACAACTTCGACAGTGACGCACTGGGCCAAAAAGGGCGTAAGCGTTTTCTTCTGAATATATTCAGGAGAAAATGCATACGCCCTTTTTGGCCAAGCAAGCAAGCGGGCAATGCAAATCTGCACTACAAAGAAGTATCACTTCCCACCGATCAAAAGGGACATCCACAAAATGTGTAAAAACCAGAAAGGCAAGACAGGCCCTGGAGAACAGGGAGCCTTGTTATGCTGATGGGCGGGATGTAAATTGCCAACTGCCTCACTGGATGAGTGCATTGCGTTCCCTAAAAGAAGTAATCCACAGAGCTACAGAGCCAAGGGCACATCCAGTCTAGGGAATATACATTGGGAAAACTAAAAATCAATAAGACAGGGCCACCCCCAAATTTAGGGCTGCACTGCTTACAGGAACCTCAAGTTGGGTACACCTTAAATATCCCAGGAAATATAAAAATGGTTCAAAAAACTGTGGTATTGATGTACGACGGAATATCCCTCAGCCATGAAATCAATGTCATAAGACCAGGAGCAGCAAAGTGAGTGGATTCAGGTACGATGATTCTAAGTGAAATAAGTCACACAGAAAAAGAAACTTCTCATAAGATATCACTTATGAAGATCCTGTAAACATGGCTACACATGAACTGAGTTAGGAAAGAGAACAGAGTCTCACATTTAGAAAACACTCTTATGCCTGCTTAAGTGGAAAGGAGAGGTGGGGTGATGCATAATACCAGAGTTTGATATAAGCACAGGTACCATTTCTAAAACCAACTGTGGAATAGACAAGACCTACACCTTCCTCAGTGAAAGGAACTCAAAACCCCATATTTCCCGCAGAGGAATAGATCTGACTAGTAAGAATCTTAAAATCTATGTATTGATATGTCTCTGTAAGGGAATCAAGTGTGTCTAGACTGGCATAAACATGGCAGCGAGAATCAGCTCAAACCCACTATAAAAAGGAATTTCAAAAACAAAACCAAAAAACAGGGAAATTCTTTACATTTCCTTCAGGGTCTCTGATGAAACCTGGAATGACCCTATCTACAATGACAGCTGGATGTGGCATAAGGCTGGACACTTGGGACTGAGAGGATTGGTGAGATTGGGTGAGCAAATGCAGACCCTTTAAAGCAAAAATGCATGTCCCCCATTCCATGGGTCCCAACTCTCCATGTTGAAGGGAATATTACTACAGCTATAACATGTACGGGAAACCTAGAGAATGCACACACTGTGAATACAAAAGGTTTCTAAAACTAAACGAGTAGTCCCACTCCTGGTGCTCCGGTTTGACCTTCCAACTGCTTTACTATCAATCTCCCAACTTGGAGAGACAACCCCTTTAACCTCCTGGTTCGCAGAGGTTGCCAAATTGGCAGAGGATGGAAGGGAAGAGGGAGAACCAATGAGAGAGTAGCTGTTAGGCATTTGGACGGGCACATGTCACTCTAATTTTCCGGCAGGAAGAAGAATTAACCAGAGTCACAGCCACCCACCGGGAACCAGTATAGGTCCTGAACCAAAATTTTGGACTTGCGTACAGCTCACAAAAAACGAGTTGAAAAATGGAGCTCAGGGGCACAGCAATTCACAAACTGGCAGAGTAATAAAGGACAACTATCGTCCAAAAATCTGTTGAGGGAAGGCAACGTGGCGGACTTGAAAGCCAGGCAGAATAGCAGGAAACAGATTTCAAGAGGTACGTTGGAATCGCCTTTAAAGCACAGGAAGAGGGGCACAACTTCGACAATGACGTACTTGGCCAAAAAGGGCGTATGCGTTTTCTCCTGAATATATTCAGGAGAAAACGCATACGCCCTTTTGGCCAAGCAAGCAAGCGGGCAATGCAAATCTGCACTACAAAGAAGTATCACTTCCCACCGGTCAAAAGGGACATCCACAAAATGTGTAAAAACCAGAAAGGCAAGACAGGCCCTGGAGAACAGGGAGCCTTGTTATTCTGATGGGCAGGATGTAAATTGCCAACTGCCTCACTGGAGGAGTGCATTGCGTTCCCTAAAACAAGTAATCAACAGAGCTACAGAGCCAATGGCATATCCAGTCTAGGGAATATACCTTGGGAAAACTGGAAATCAATAAGACAGAACCACCCCCAAATTTAGGGCTGCGCTGCTTACAAGAACCTCAACTTGGGTACACCTTAAATATCGCAGGAAATATAAAAATGGTTCAAAAAACTCTGGTATTTATGTACGATGGAATATCCCTCAGCCATGAAATCAATGTCATAAGACCAGGAGCAGCAAAGTGACTGGATTCAGGTATGATGATTCTAAGTGAAATAAGTCACACAGAAAAAGAAACTTCTCATAAGATATCACTTATGAAGATCCTGTAAACATGGCTACACATGAACTGAGTTAGGAAAGAGAACAGAGTCTCACATTTAGAAAACACTCTTATGCCTGCTTAAGGGGAAAGGAGAGGTGGGGTGATGCATAAAACCAGAGTTTGATATAAGCACAGGTACCATTTTAAAACCAACTGTGGAATAGACAAGACCTACACCTTCCTCAGTGAAAGGGACTCAAAACCCCATTTTTCCCGCAGAGGAATAGATCTGACTAGTAAGAATCTTAAAACCTATGTATTGATATGTCTCTGTAAGGGAATCACGTGTGTCTAGACTGGCATAAACATGGCAGTGGGAATCAGCTCAAACCCACTATAAAAAGGAATTTCAAAAACAAAACCAAAAAACAGGGAAATTCTGTACATTTCCTTCAGGGTCTCTGATGAAACCTGGAATGACCCTATCTACAATGAGAGCTGGATGTGGCATAAGGCTGGACACTTGGGACTGAGAGGATTGGTGAGATTGGGTGAGCAAATGCAGACCCTTTAAAGCAAAAATGCATGTCCCCCATTCCATGGGTCCCAACTCTCCATGTTGAAGGGAATATTACTACAGCTATAACATGTACGGGAAACCTAGAGAATGGACACACACTGAATACAAAAGGTTTCTAAAACTCAACGAGAAGTCCCTCTCCTGGTGCTCCGTTTTGACTTTGCAACTGCTTTCCTATCAATCTCCCAACTTGGAGAGACAGCCCCTTTAACCTCCTGGTTCGCACAGGTTGCCAATTTGGCAGAGGATGGAAGGGAAGAGGGAGAACCAATGAGAGAGTAGCTGTTAGACATTTGGACGGGCACATGTCACTCTAATTTCCCGGCAGGAAGAAGAATTAACCAGAGTCTCAGCCACCCACCGGGAACCAGTATAGGTCCTGAACCAAAATTTTGGAGTTGCGTACAGCTCACAAAAACGAGTTGAAAAATGGAGCACAGGGGCACAGCAATTCACAAACTGGCAGAGTAATAAAGGACAACTGTCGTCCAAAAATCTCTTGAGGGAAGGCAACGAGGCGGACTTGAAAGCGAGGCAGAATAGCAGGAAACAGATTTCAAGAGGTACGTTGGAATCGCCTTTAAAGCACAGGCAGAGGGGCACAATTTCGACAATGACGCACTTGGCCAAAAAGGGCGTATGTGTTTTCTCCTGAATATATTCAGGAGAAAACGCATACGCCCTTTTTGGCCAAGAAAGCAAGCGGGCAATGCAAATCTGCACTACAAAGAAGTATCACTTCCCACCGGTCAAAAGGGACATCCACAAAATGTGTAAAAACCAGAAAGGCAAGACAGGCCCTGGAGAACAGGGAGCCTTTTTATGCTGATGGGCGGGATGTAAATTGCCAACTGCCTCACTGGAGGAGTGCATTGCGTTCCCTAAAACAAGTAAACAACAGAGCTACAGAGCCAAGGGCACTTCCAGTCTAGGGAATATACCTTGGGAAAACTGAAAATCAATAAGACAGAGCCACACCCAAATTTAGGGCTGCACTGCTTACAATAACCTCAACTTGGGTACACCTTAAATATCCCAGGAAATATAAAAATGGTTCAAAAAACTGTGGTATTTATGTACGACGCAATATCCCTCAGCCATGAAATCAATGTCATAAGTCTAGGAGCAGCAAAGTGAGTGGATTCAGGTACGATGATTCTAAGTGAAATAAGTCACACAGAAAAAGAAACTTCTCATAAGATATCACTTATGAAGATCCTGTAAACATGGCTACACATGAACTGAGTTAGGAAAGAGAACAGAGTCTCACATTTAGAAAACACTCTTATGCCTGCTTAAGGGGAAAGGAGAGGTGGGGTGATGCATAAAACCAGAGTTTGATATAAGCACAGGTACCATTTCTAAAACCAACTGTGGAATAGACAAGACCTACACCTTCCTCAGTGAAAGGGACTCAAAACCCCATATTTCCCGCAGAGGAATAGATCTGACTAGTAAGAATCTTAAAACCTATGTATTGATATGTCTCTGTAAGGGAATCAAATGTGTCTAGACTGGCATAAACATGGCAGTGAGAATCAGCTGAAACCCACTATAAAAAGGAAATTCAAAAACAAAACCAAAAAACAGGGAAATTCTTTCCATTTCCTTCAGGGTCTCTGATGAAACCTGGAATGACCCTATCTACAATGACAGCTGGAAGTGGCATAAGGCTGGACACTTGGGACTGAGAGGATTGGTGAGATTGGTTGAGCAAATGCAGACCCTTTAAAGCAAAAATGCATGGCCCCCATTCCATGGGTCCCAACTCTCCATGTTGAAGGGAATATTACTACAGATATAACATGTACGGGAAACCTAGAGAATGGACACACAGTGAATACAAAAGGTTTCTAAAACTCAACGAGAAGTCCGTCTCCTGGTGCTCCGGTTTGACTTTGCAACTGCTTTCCTATCAATCTCCCAACTTGGAGAGACAGCCCCTTTAACCTCCTGGTTCGCACAGGTTGCCAATTTGGCAGAGGATGGAAGGGAAGAGGGAGAACCAATGAGAGAGTAGCTGTTAGACATTTGGACGGGCACATGTCACTCTAATTTCCCGGCAGGAAGAAGAATTAACCAGAGTCTCAGCCACCCACTGGGAACCAGTATAGGTCCTGAACCAAAATTTTGGACTTGCGTACAGCTCACAAAAAACGAGTTGAAAAATGGAGCACAGGGGCACAGCAATTCACGAACTGGCAGAGTAATAAAGGACAACTATCGTCCAAAAATCTGTTGAGGGAAGGCAACGAGGCGGACTTGAAAGCCAGGCAGAATAGCAGGAAACAGATTTCAAGAGGTACGTTGGAATCGCCTTTAAAGCACAGGAAGAGGGGCACAACTTCGACAGTGACGCACTGGGCCAAAAAGGGCGTAAGCGTTTTCTTCTGAATATATTCAGGAGAAAATGCATACTCCCTTTTTGGCCAAGCAAGCAAGCGGGCAATGCAAATCTGCACTACAAAGAAGTATCACTTCCCACCGATCAAAAGGGACATCCACAAAATGTGTAAAAACCAGAAAGGCAAGACAGGCCCTGGAGAACAGGGAGCCTTGTTATGCTGATGGGCGGGATGTAAATTGCCAACTGCCTCACTGGATGAGTGCATTGCGTTCCCTAAAAGAAGTAATCCACAGAGCTACAGAGCCAAGGGCACATCCAGTCTAGGGAATATACATTGGGAAAACTAAAAATCAATAAGACAGGGCAACCCCCAAATTTAGGGCTGCACTGCTTACAGGAACCTCAAGTTGGGTACACCTTAAATATCCCAGGAAATATAAAAATGGTTCAAAAAACTGTGGTTTTGATGTACGACGGAATATCCCTCAGCCATGAAATCAATGTCATAAGACCAGGAGCAGCAAAGTGAGTGGATTCAGGTACGATGATTCTAAGTGAAATAAGTCACACAGAAAAAGAAACTTCTCATAAGATATCACTTATGAAGATCCTGTAAACATGGCTACACATGAACTGAGTTAGGAAAGAGAACAGAGTCTCACATTTAGAAAACACTCTTATGCCTGCTTAAGTGGAAAGGAGAGGTGGGGTGATGCATAATACCAGAGTTTGATATAAGCACAGGTACCATTTCTAAAACCAACTGTGGAATAGACAAGACCTACACCTTCCTCAGTGAAAGGGACTCAAAACCCCATATTTCCCGCAGAGGAATAGATCTGACTAGTAAGAATCTTAAAATCTATGTATTGATATGTCTCTGTAAGGGAATCAAGTGTGTCTAGACTGGCATAAACATGGCAGCGAGAATCAGCTCAAACCCACTATAAAAAGGAATTTCAAAAACAAAACCAAAAAACAGGGAAATTCTTTACATTTCCTTCAGGGTCTCTGATGAAACATGGAATGACCCTATCTACAATGACAGCTGGATGTGGCATAAGGCTGGACACTTGGGACTGAGAGGATTGGTGAGATTGGGTGAGCAAATGCAGACCCTTTAAAGCAAAAATTCATGTCCCCCATTCCATGGGTCCCAACTCTCCATGTTGAAGGGAATATTACTACAGCTATAACATGTACGGGAAACCTAGAGAATGGACACACTGTGAATACAAAAGGTTTCTAAAACTCAACGAGTAGTCCCTCTCCTGGTGCTCCGGTTTGACCTTCCAACTGCTTTACTATCAATCTCCCAACTTGGAGAGACAACCCCTTTAACCTCCTGGTTCGCAGATGTTGCCAAATTGGCAGAGGATTGAAGGGAAGAGGGAGAACCAATGAGAGAGTAGCTGTTAGGCATTTGGACGGGCACATGTCACTCTAATTTTCCGGCAGGAAGAAGAATTAACCAGAGTCACAGCCACCCACCGGGAACCAGTATAGGTCCTGAACCAAAATTTTGGACTTGCGTACAGCTCACAAAAAACGAGTTGAAAAATGGAGCTCAGGGGCACAGCAATTCACAAACTGGCAGAGTAATAAAGGACAACTATCGTCCAAAAATCTGTTGAGGGAAGGCAACGTGGCGGACTTGAAAGCCAGGCAGAATAGCAGGAAACAGATTTCAAGAGGTAAGTTGGAATCGCCTTTAAAGCACAGGAAGAGGGGCACAACTTCGACAATGACGTACTTGGCCAAAAAGGGCGTATGCGTTTTCTCCTGAATATATTCAGGAGAAAACGCATACGCCCTTTTTGGCCAAGCAAGCAAGCGGGCAATGCAAATCTGCACTACAAAGAAGTATCACTTCCCACCGGTCAAAAGGGACATCCACATAATGTGTAAATACCAGAAAGGCAAGACAGGCCCTGGAGAACAGGGAGCCTTGTTATTCTGATGGGCAGGATGTAAATTGCCAACTGCCTCACTGGAGGAGTGCATTGCATTCCCTAAAATAAGTAATCAACAGAGCTACAGAGCCAATGGCATATCCAGTCTAGGGAATATACCTTGGGAAAACTGGAAATCAATAAGACAGAACCACCCCCAAATTTAGGGCTGCGCTGCTTACAAGAACCTCAACTTGGGTACACCTTAAATATCGCAGGAAATATAAAAATGGTTCAAAAAACTCTGGTATTTATGTACGATGGAATATCCCTCAGCCATGAAATCAATGTCATAAGACCAGGAGCAGCAAAGTGACTGGATTCAGGTATGATGATTCTAAGTGAAATAAGTCACACAGAAAAAGAAACTTCTCATAAGATATCACTTATGAAGATCCTGTAAAGATGGCTACACATGAACTGAGTTAGGAAAGAGAACAGAGTCTCACATTTAGAAAACACTCTTATGCCTGCTTAAGGGGAAAGGAGAGGTGGGGTGATGCATAAAACCAGAGTTTGATATAAGCACAGGTACCATTTTAAAACCAACTGTGGAATAGACAAGACCTACACCTTCCTCAGTGAAAGGGACTCAAAACCCCATTTTTCCCGCAGAGGAATAGATCTGACTAGTAAGAATCTTAAAACCTATGTATTGATATGTCTCTGTAAGGGAATCACGTGTGTCTAGACTGGCATAAACATGGCAGTGAGAATCAGCTCAAACCCACTATAAAAAGGAATTTCAAAAACAAAACCAAAAAACAGGGAAATTCTGTACATTTCCTTCAGGGTCTCTGATGAAACCTGGAATGACCCTATCTACAATGAGAGCTGGATGTGGCATAAGGCTGGACACTTGGGACTGAGAGGATTGGTGAGATTGGGTGAGCAAATGCAGACCCTTTAAAGCAAAAATGCATGTCCCCCATTCCATGGGTCCCAACTCTCCATGTTGAAGGGAATATTACTACAGCTATAACATGTACGGGAAACCTAGAGAATGGACACACACTGAATACAAAAGGTTTCTAAAACTCAACGAGAAGTCCCTCTCCTGGTGCTCCGTTTTGACTTTGCAACTGCTTTCCTATCAATCTCCCAACTTGGAGAGACAGCCCCTTTAACCTCCTGGTTCGCACAGGTTGCCAATTTGGCAGAGGATGGAAGGGAAGAGGGAGAACCAATGAGAGAGTAGCTGTTAGACATTTGGACGGGCACATGTCACTCTAATTTCCCGGCAGGAAGAAGAATTAACCAGAGTCTCAGCCACCCACCGGGAACCAGTATAGGTCCTGAACCAAAATTTTGGACTTGCGTACAGCTCACAAAAACGAGTTGAAAAATGGAGCACAGGGGCACAGCAATTCACAAACTGGCAGAGTAATAAAGGACAACTGTCGTCCAAAAATCTCTTGAGGGAAGGCAACGAGGCGGACTTGAAAGCGAGGCAGAATAGCAGGAAACAGATTTCAAGAGGTACGTTGGAATCGCCTTTAAAGCACAGGCAGAGGGGCACAACTTCGACAATGACGCACTTCAGGAGAAAACGCATACCCCCTTTTTGGCCAAGAAAGCAAGCGGGCAATGCAAATCTGCACTACAAAGAAGTATCACTTCCCACCGGTCAAAAGGGACCTCCACAAAATGTGTAAAAACCAGAAAGGCAAGACAGGCCCTGGAGAACAGGGAGCCTTTTTATGCTGATGGGCGGGATGTATATTGCCAACTGCCTCACTGAAGGAGTGCATTGCGTTCCCTAAAACAAGTAAACAACAGAGATACAGAGCCAAGTGCACTTCCAGTCTAGGGAATATACCTTGGGAAAACTGAAAATCAATAAGACAGAGCCACACCCAAATTTAGGGCTGCACTGCTTACAGGAACCTCAACATGGGTACACCTTAAATATCCCAGGAAATATAAAAATGGTTCAAAAAACTGTGGTATTTATGTACGACGGAATATCCCTCAGCCATGAAATCAATGTCATAAGACCAGGAGCAGCAAAGTGAGTGGATTCAGGTACGATGATTCTAAGTGAAATAAGTCACACAGAAAAAGAAACTTCTCATAAGATATCACTTATGAAGATCCTGTAAACATGGCTACACATGAACTGAGTTAGGAAAGAGAACAGAGTCTCACATTTAGAAAACACTCTTATGCCTGCTTAAGGGGAAAGGAGAGGTGGGGTGATGCATAAAACCAGAGTTTGATATAAGCACAGGTACCATTTCTAAAACCAACTGTGGAATAGACAAGACCTACACCTTCCTCAGTGAAAGGGACTCAAAACCCCATATATCCCGCAGAGGAATAGATCTGACTAGTAAGAATCTTAAAACCTATGTATTGATATGTCTCTGTAAGGGAATCAAGTGTGTCTAGACTGGCATAAACATGGCAGCGAGAATTAGCTCAAACCCACTATAAAAAGGAATTTCAAAAACAAAACCAAAAAACAGGGAAATTCTTTACATTTCCTTCAGGGTCTCTGATGAAACCTGGAATGACCCTATCTACAATGACAGCTGGAAGTGGCATAAGGCTGGACACTTGGCACTGAGAGGATTGGTGAAATTGGGTGAGCAAATGCAGACCCTTTAAAGCAAAAATGCATGGCCCCCATTCCATGGGTCCCAACTCTCCATGTTGAAGGGAATATTACTACAGATATAACATGTACGGGAAACCTAGAGAATGGACACACAGTGAATACAAAAGGTTTCAAAAACTCAACGAGAAGTCCCTCTCCTGGTGTTCCGGTTTGACTTTCCAACTGCTTTCCTGTCAATCTCCCAACTTGGAGAGACAGCCCCTTTAACCTCCTGGTTCGCACAGGTTGCCAATTTGGCAGAGGATGGAAGGGAAGAGGGAGAACCAATGAGAGAGTAGCTGTTAGACATTTGGACGGGCACATGTCACTCTAATTTCCCGGCAGGAAGAAGAATTAACCAGATTCTCAGCCACCCACCGGGAACCATTATAGGTCCTGAACCAAAATTTTGGACTTGTGTACAGCTCACAAAAAACGAGTTGAAAAATGGAGCACAGGGGCACAGCAATTCACAAACCGGCAGAGTAATAAAGGAAAACTGTCGTCCAAAAATCTCTTGAGGGAAGGCAACGAGGCGGACTTGAAAGCGAGGCAGAATAGCAGGAAACAGATTTCAAGAGGTACGTTGGAATCGCCTTTAAAGCACAGGAAGAGGGGCACAACTTCGACAATGACGCACTTGGCCAAAAAGGGCGTATGCGTTTTCTCCTGAATATATTCAGGAGAAAACGCATACGCCCTTTTTGGCCAAGCAAGCAAGCGGGCAATGCAAATCTGCACTACAAAGAAGTATCACTTCCCACCGGTCAAAAGGGACATCCACAAAATGTGTAAAAACCAGAAAGGCAAGACAGGCCCTGGAGAACAGGGAGCCTTTTTATGCTGATGGGCGGGATGTAAATTGCCAACTGCCTCACTGGAGGAGTGCATTGCGTTCCCTAAAACAAGTAAACTACAGAGCTACAGAGCCAAGGGCACTTCCAGTCTAGGGAATATACCTTGGGAAAACTGAAAATCAATAAGACAGAGCCACCCCCAAATTTAGGGCTGCACTGCTTACAAGAACCTCAACTTGGGTACACCTTAAATATCCCAGGAAATATAAAAATGGTTCAAAAAACTGTGGTATTTATGTACGATGGAATATCCCTCAGCCATGAAATCAATGTCATAAGACCAGGAGCAGCAAAGTGAGTGGATTCAGGTACGATGATTCTAAGTGAAATAAGTCACACAGAAAAAGAAACTTCTCATAAGATATCACTTATGAAGATCCTGTAAACATGGCTACACATGAACTGAGTTAGGAAAGAGAACAGAGTCTCACATTTAGAAAACACTGTTATGCCTGCTTAAGGGGAAAGGAGAGGTGGGGTGATGCATAAAACCAGAGTTTGATATAAGCACAGGAACCATTTCTAAAACCATCAGTGTATTAGACAAGACCTACATCTTCCTCAGTGAAAGGGACTCAAAACCCCATTTTTCCCGCAGAGGAATATATCTGACTAGTAAGAATCTTAAAACCTATGTATTGATATGTCTCTGTAAGGGAATCACGTGTGTCTAGACTGGCATAAACATGGCAGTGAGAATCAGCTCAAACCCACTATAAAAAGGAATTTCAAAAACAAAACCAAAAAACAGGGAAATTCTTTACATTTCCTTCAGGGTCTCTGATGAAACCTGGAATGACCCTATCTACAATGAGAGCTGGAGGTGGCATAAGGCTGGACACTTGGGACTGAGAGGATTGGTGAGATTGGGTGAGCAAATGCAGACCCTTTAAAGCAAAAATGCATGTCCCCCATTCCATGGGTCCCAACTCTCCATGTTGAAGGGAATATTACTACAGATATAACATGTACGGGAAACCTAGAGAATGGACACACACTGAATACAAAAGGTTTCTAAAACTCAACGAGAAGTCCGTCTCCTGGTGCTCCGGTTTGACTTTGCAACTGCTTTCCTATCAATCTCCCAACTTGGAGAGACAGCCCCTTTAACCTCCTGGTTCGCACAGGTTGCCAATTTGGCAGAGGATGGAAGGGAAGAGGGAGAACCAATGAGAGAGTAGCTGTTAGACATTTGGACGGACACAAGTCACTCTAATTTCCCGGCAGGAAGAAGAATTAACCAGAGTCTCAGCCACCCACCGGAAACCAGTATAGGTCCTGAAGCAAAATTTTGGACTGGCGTACAGCTCACAAAAAACGAGTTGAAAAATGGAGCACAGGGGCACAGCAATTCACAAACTGGCAGAGTAATAAAGGACAACTGTCGTCCAAAAATCTCTTGAGGGAAGGCAACGAGGCGGACTTGAAAGCGAGGCAGAATAGCAGGAAACAGATTTCAAGAGGTACGTTGGAATCGCCTTTAAAGCACAGGCAGAGGGGCACAATTTCGACAATGACGCACTTGGCCAAAAAGGGCGTATGTGTTTTCTCCTGAATATATTCAGGAGAAAACGCATACGCCCTTTTTGGCCAAGAAAGCAAGCGGGCAATGCAAATCTGCACTACAAAGAAGTATCACTTCCCAACGGTCAAAAGGGACATCCACAAAATGTGTAAAAACCAGAAGGGCAAGACAGGCCCTGGAGAACAGGGAGCCTTTTTATGCTGATTGGCGGGATGTAAATTGCCAACTGCCTCACTGGAGGAGTGCATTGCGTTCCCTAAAACAAGTAAACAACAGAGATACAGAGCCAAGGGCACTTCCAGTCTAGGGAATATACCTTGGGAAAACTGAAAATCAATAAGACAGAGCCACACCCAAATTTAGGGCTGCACTGCTTACAAGAACCTCAACTTGGGTACACCTTAAATATCCCAGGAAATATAAAAATGGTTCAAAAAACTGTGGTATTTATGTACGACGGAATATCCCTCAGCCATGAAATCAATGTCATAAGTCTAGGAGCAGCAAAGTGAGTGGATTCAGGTACGATGATTCTAAGTGAAATAAGTCACACAGAAAAAGAAACTTCTCATAAGATATCACTTATGAAGATCCTGTAAACATGGCTACACATGAACTGAGTTAGGAAAGAGAACAGAGTCTCACATTTAGAAAACACTCTTATGCCTGCTTAAGGGGAAAGGAGAGGTGGGGTGATGCATAAAACCAGAGTTTGATATAAGCACAGGTACCATTTCTAAAACCAACTGTGGAATAGACAAGACCTACACCTTCCTCTGTGAAAGGGACTCAAAACCCCATATTTCCCGCAGAGGAATAGATCTGACTAGTAAGAATCTTAAAACCTATGTATTGATATGTCTCTGTAAGGGAATCAAATGTGTCTAGACTGGCATAAACATGGCAGTGAGAATCAGCTGAAACCCACTATAAAAAGGAAATTCAAAAACAAAACCAAAAAACAGGGAAATTCTTTACATTTCCTTCAGGGTCTCTGATGAAACCTGGAATGACCCTATCTACAATGACAGCTGGAAGTGGCATAAGGCTGGACACTTGGGACTGAGAGGATTGGTGAGATTGGGTGAGCAAATGCAGACCCTTTAAAGCAAAAATGCATGGCCCCCATTCCATGGGTCCCAACTCTCCATGTTGAAGGGAATATTACTACAGATATAACATGTACGGGAAACCTAGAGAATGGACACACAGTGAATACAAAAGGTTTCTAAAACTCAACGAGAAGTCCCTCTCCTGGTGCTCCGGTTTGACTTTGCAACTGCTTTCCTATCAATCTCCCAACTTGGAGAGACAGCCCCTTTAACCTCCTGGTTCGCACAGGTTGCCAATTTGGCAGAGGATAGAAGGGAAGAGGGAGAACCAATGAGAGAGTAGCTGTTAGACATTTGGACGGGCACATGTCACTCTAATTTCCCGGCAGGAAGAAGAATTAACCAGAGTCTCAGCCACCCACTGGGAACCAGTATAGGTCCTGAACCAAAATTTTGGACTTGCGTACAGCTCACAAAAAACGAGTTGAAAAATGGAGCACAGGGGCACAGCAATTCACAAACTGGCAGAGTAATAAAGGACAACTATCGTCCAAAAATCTGTTGAGGGAAGGCAACGAGGCGGACTTGAAAGCCAGGCAGAATAGCAGGAAACAGATTTCAAGAGGTCCGTTGGAATCGCCTTTAAAGCACAGGAAGAGGGGCACAACTTCGACAGTGACGCACTGGGCCAAAAAGGGCGTAAGCGTTTTCTTCTGAATATATTCAGGAGAAAATGCATACGCCCTTTTTGGCCAAGCAAGCAAGTGGGCAATGCAAATCTGCACTACAAAGAAGTATCACTTCCCACCGGTCAAAAGGGACATCCACAAAATGTGTAAAAACCAGAAAGGCAAGACAGGCCCTGGAGAACAGGGAGCCTTGTTATGCTGATGGGCGGGATGTAAATTGCCAACTGCCTCACTGGAGGAGTGCATTGCGTTCCCTAAAAGAAGTAATCAACAGAGCTACAGAGCCAAGGGCACATCCAGTCTAGGGAATATACATTGGGAAAACTGAAAATCAATAAGACAGGGCCACCCCCAAATTTAGGGCTGCACTGCTTACAGGAACCTCAACTTGTGTACACCTTAAATATCCAAGGAAATATAAAAATGGTTCAAAAATCTGTGGTATTTATGTACGACGGAATACCCTCAGCCATGAAATCAATGTCATAAGACCAGCAGCAGCAAAGTGAGTGGATTCAGGTACGATGATTCTAAGTGAAATAAGTCACACAGAAAAAGAAACTTCTCATAAGATATCACTTATGAAGATCCTGTAAACATGGCTACCCATGAACTGAGTTAGGAAAGAGAACAGAGTCTCACATTTAGAAAACACTCTTATGCCTGCTTAAGGGGAAAGGAGAGGTGGGGTGATGCATAAAACCAGAGTTTGATATAAGCACAGGTACCATTTCTAAAACCAACTGTGGAATAGACAAGACCTACACCTTCCTCAGTGAAAGGGACTCAAAACCCCATATTTCCCGCAGAGGAATAGATCTGACTAGTAAGAATCTTAAAACCTATGTATTGATATGTCTCTGTAAGGGAATCAAATGTGTCTAGACTGGCATAAACATGGCAGTGAGAATCAGCTGAAACCCACTATAAAAAGGAAATTCAAAAACAAAACCAAAAAACAGGGAAATTCTTTACATTTCCTTCAGGGTCTCTGATGAAACCTGGAATGACCCTATCTACAATGACAGCTGGAAGTGGCATAAGGCTGGACACTTGGGACTGAGAGGATTGGTGAGATTGGGTGAGCAAATGCAGACCCTTTAAAGCAAAAATGCATGGCCCCCATTCCATGGGTCCCAACTCTCCATGTTGAAGGGAATATTACTACAGATATAACATGTACGGGAAACCTAGAGAATGGACACACAGTGAATACAAAAGGTTTCTAAAACTCAACGAGAAGTCCCTCTCCTGGTGCTCCGGTTTGACTTTGCAACTGCTTTCCTATCAATCTCCCAACTTGGAGAGACAGCCCCTTTAACCTCCTGGTTCGCACAGGTTGCCAATTTGGCAGAGGATGGAAGGGAAGAGGGAGAACCAATGAGAGAGTAGCTGTTAGACATTTGGACGGGCACATGTCACTCTAATTTCCCGGCAGGAAGAAGAATTAACCAGAGTCTCAGCCACCCACTGGGAACCAGTATAGGTCCTGAACCAAAATTTTGGACTTGCGTACAGCTCACAAAAAACGAGTTGTAAAATGGAGCACAGGGGCACAGCAATTCACAAACTGGCAGAGTAATAAAGGACAACTATCGTCCAAAAATCTGTTGAGGGAAGGCAACGTGGCGGACTTGAAAGCCAGGCAGAATAGCAGGAAACAGATTTCAAGAGGTACGTTGGAATCGCCTTTAAAGCACAGGAAGAGGGGCACAACTTCGACAATGACGTACTTGGCCAAAAAGGGCGTATGCGTTTTCTCCTGAATATATTCAGGAGAAAACGCATACGCCCTTTTTGGCCAAGCAAGCAAGCGGGCAATGCAAATCTGCACTACAAAGAAGTATCACTTCCCACCGGTCAAAAGGGACATCCACAAAATGTGTAAAAACCAGAAAGGCAAGACAGGCCCTGGAGAACAGGGAGCCTTGTTATTCTGATGGGCAGGATGTAAATTGCCAACTGCCTCACTGGAGGAGTGCATTGCGTTCCCTAAAACAAGTAATCAACAGAGCTACAGAGCCAAGGTCATATCCAGTCTAGGGAATATACCTTGGGAAAACTGGAAATCAATAAGACAGAACCACACCCAAATTTAGGGCTGCACTGCTTACAAGAACCTCAACTTGGGTACACCTTAAATATCCCAGGAAATATGAAAATGGTTCAAAAAACTCTGGTATTTATGTACGATGGAATATCCCTCAGCCATAAAATCAATGTCATAAGACCAGGAGCAGCAAAGTGAGTGGATTCAGGTATGATGATTCTAAGTGAAATAAGTCACACAGAAAAAGAAACTTCTCATAAGATATCACTTATGAAGATCCTGTAAACATGGCTACACATGAACTGAGTTAGGAAAGAGAACAGAGTCTCACATTTAGAAAACACTCTTATGCCTGCTTAAGGGGAAAGGAGAGGTGGGGTGATGCATAAAACCAGAGCTTGATATAAGCACAGGTACCATTTTAAAACCAACTGTGGAATAGACAAGACCTACACCTTCCTCAGTGAAAGGGACTCAAAACACCATATTTCCCGCAGAGGAATAGATCTGACTAGTAAGAATCTTAAAACCTATGTATTGATATGTCTCTGTAAGGGAATCAAGTGTGTCTAGACTGGCATAAACATGGCAGCGAGAATTAGCTCAAACCCACTATAAAAAGGAATTTCAAAAACAAAACCAAAAAACAGGGAAATTCTTTACATTTCCTTCAGGGTCTCTGATGAAACCTGGAATGACCCTATCTACAATGACAGCTGGATGTGGCATAAAGCTGGACACTTGGGACTGAGAGGATTGGTGAGATTGGGTGAGCAAATGCAGACCCTTTAAAGCAAAAATGCATGGCCCCCATTCCATGGGTCCCAACTCTCCATGTTGAAGCGAATATTACTACAGCTATAACATGTACGGGAAACCTAGAGAATGGACACACTGTGAATACAAAAGGTTTCTAAAACTCAACGTGTAGTCCCTCTCCTGGTGCTCCGGTTTGACCTTCCAACTGCTTTACTATCAATCTCCCAACTTGGAGAGACAACCCCTTTAACCTCCTGGTTCGCAGAGGTTGCCAATTTGGCAGAGGATGGAAGGGAAGAGGGAGAACCAATGAGAGAGTAGCTGTTAGGCATTTGGACGGGCACATGTCACTCTAATTTTCCGGCAGGATGAACAATTAACCAGAGTCACAGCCACCCACCGGGAACCAGTATAGGTCCTGAACCAAAATTTTGGACTTGCGTACAGCTCACAAAAAAAGAGTTGAAAAATGGAGCTCAGGGGCACAGCAATTCACAAACTGGCAGAGTAATAAAGGACAACTATCGTCCAAAAATCTGTTGAGGGAAGGCAACGTGGCGGACTTGAAAGCCAGGCAGAATAGCAGGAAACAGATTTCAAGAGGTACGTTGGAATCGCCTTTAAAGCACAGGAAGAGGGGCACAACTTCGACAATGACGTACTTGGCCAAAAAGGGCGTATGCGTTTTCTCCTGAATATATTCAGGAGAAAACGCATACGCCCTTTTTGGCCAAGCAAGCAAGCGGGCAATGCAAATCTGCACTACAAAGAAGTATCACTTCCCACCGGTCAAAAGGGACATCCACAAAATGTGTAAAAACCAGAAAGGCAAGACAGGCCCTGGAGAACAGGGAGCCTTGTTAGTCTGATGGGCAGGATGTAAATTGCCAACTGCCTCACTGGAGGAGTGCATTGCGTTCCCTAAAACAAGTAATCAACAGAGCTACAGAGCAAAGGGCATATCCAGTCTAGGGAATATACCTTGGGAAAACTGGAAATCAATAAGACAGAACCACACCCAAATTTAGGGCTGCGCTGCTTACAAGAACCTCAACTTGGGTACACCTTAAATATCGCAGGAAATATAAAAATGGTTCAAAAAACTCTGGTATTTATGTACGATGGAATATCACTCAGCCATGAAATCAATGTCATAAGACCAGGAGCAGCAAAGTGAGTGGATTCAGGTATGATGATTCTAAGTGAAATAAGTCACACAGATAAAGAAACTTCTCATAAGATATCACTTATGAAGATCCTGTAAACATGGCTACACATGAACTGAGTTAGGAAAGAGAACAGAGTCTCACATTTAGAAAACACTCTTATGCCTGCTTAAGGGGAAAGGAGAGGTGGGGTGATGCATAAAACCAGAGGTTGATATAAGCACAGGTACCATTTTAAAACCAACTGTGGAATAGACAAGACCTACACCTTCCTCAGTGAAAGGGACTCAAAACCCCATATTTCCCGCAGAGGAATAGATCTGACTAGTAAGAATCTTAAAACCTATGTATTGATATGTCTCTGTAAGGGAATCAAGTGTGTCTAGACTGGCATAAACATCGCAGCGAGAATTAGCTCAAACCCACTATAAAAAGGAATTTCAAAAACAAAACCAAAAAACAGGGAAATTCTTTACATTTCCTTCAGG
Source organism: Mesoplodon bidens (assembly GCF_964165515.1). NCBI lineage: Eukaryota > Metazoa > Chordata > Mammalia > Artiodactyla > Ziphiidae > Mesoplodon > Mesoplodon bidens. The sequence continues at coordinate 135,940 of NW_027671936.1, read as the reverse complement.
GTCTCTGATGAAACCTGGAATGACCCTATCTACAATGACAGCTGGATGTGGCATAAGGCTGGACACTTGGGACTGAGAGGATTGGTGAGATTGGGTGAGCAAATGCAGACCCTTTAAAGCAAAAATGCATGGCCCCCATTCCATGGGTCCCAACTCTCCAGGTTGAAGGGAATATTACTACAGATATAACATGTACGGGAAACCTAGAGAATGGACACACTGTGAATACAAATGGTTTCTAAAACTCAACGAGTAGTCCCTCTCCTGGTGCTCCGGTTTGACCTTCCAACTGCTTTACTATCAATCTCCCAACTTGGAGAGACAACCCCTGTAACCTCCTGGTTCGCACAGGTTGCCAATTTGGCAGAGGATGGAAGGGAAGAGGGAGAACCAATGAGAGAGTAGCTGTTAGGCATTTGGACGGGCACATGTCACTCTAATTTTCCGGCAGGAAGAAGAATTAAGCAGAGTCACAGCCATCCACCGGGAACCAGTATAGGTCCTGAACCAAAATTTTGGACTTGCGTACAGCTCACAAAAAAAGGGTTGAAAAATGGAGCTCAGGGGCACAGCAATTCACAAACTGGCAGAGTAATAAAGGACAACTATCGTCCAAAAATCTGTTGAGGGAAGGCAACGTGGCGGACTTGAAAGCCAGGCAGAATAGCAGGAAACAGATTTCAAGAGGTACGTTGGAATCGCCTTTAAAGCACAGGAAGAGGGGCACAACTTCGACAATGACGTACTTGGCCAAAAAGGGCGTATGCGTTTTCTCCTGAATATATTCAGGAGAAAACGCATACGCCCTTTTTGGCCAAGCAAGCAAGCGGGCAATGCAAATCTGCACTACAAAGAAGTATCACTTCCCACCGGTCCAAAGGGACATCCACAAAATGTGTAAAAACCAGAAAGGCAAGACAGGCCCTGGAGAACAGGGAGCCTTTTTATGCTGATGGGCGGGATGTAAATTGCCAACTGCCTCTCTGGAGGAGTGCATTGCGTTCCCTAAAACAAGTAAACAACAGAGCTACAGAGCCAAGGGCACTTCCAGTCTAGGGAATATACCTTGGGAAAACTGAAAATCAATAAGACAGAGCCACCCCCAAATTTAGGGCTGCACTGCTTACAAGAACCTCAACTTGGGTACACCTTAAATATCCCAGGAAATATAAAAATGGTTCAAAAAACTGTGGTATTTATGTACGACGGAATATCCCTCAGCCATGAAATCAATGTCATAAGACCAGGAGCAGCAAAGTGAGTGGATTCAGGTACGATGATTCTAAGTGAAATAAGTCACACAGAAAAAGAAACTTCTCATAAGATATCACTTATGAAGATCCTGTAAACATGGCTACACATAAACTGAGTTAGGAAAGAGAACAGAGTCTCACATTTAGAAAACACTGTTATGCCTGCTTAAGGGGAAAGGAGAGGTGGGGTGATGCATAAAACCAGAGTTTGATATAAGCACAGGAACCATTTCTAAAACCAACTGTGGAATAGACAAGACCTACACCTTCCTCAGTGAAAGGGACTCAAAACCCCATTTTTCCCGAAGAGGAATAGATCTGACTAGTAAGAATCTTAAAACCTATGTATTGATATGTCTCTGTAAGGGAATCACGTGTGTCTAGACTGGCATAAACATGGCAGTGAGAATCAGCTCAAACCCACTATAAAAAGGAATTTCAAAAACAAAACCAAAAAACAGGGAAATTCTTTACATTTCCTTCAGGGTCTCTGATGAAACCTGGAATGACCCTATCTACAATGAGAGCTGGATGTGGCATAAGGCTGGACACTTGGGACTGAGAGGATTGGTGAGATTGGGTGAGCAAATGCAGACCCTTTAAAGCAAAAATGCATGTCCCCCATTCCATGGGTCCCAACTCTCCATGTTGAAGGGAATATTACTACAGCTATAACATGTACGGGAAACCTAGAGAATGGACACACACTGAATACAAAAGGTTTCTAAAACTCAACGAGAAGTCCCTCTCCTGGTGCTCCGTTTTGACTTTGCAACTGCTTTCCTATCAATCTCCCAACTTGGAGAGACAGCCCCTTTAACCTCCTGGTTCGCACAGGTTGCCAATTTGGCAGAGGATGGAAGGGAACAGGGAGAACCAATGAGAGAGTAGCTGTTAGACATTTGGACGGGCACATGTCACTCTAATTTCCCGGCAGGAAGAAGAATTAACCAGAGTCTCAGCCACCCACCGGGAGCCAGTATAGGTCCTGAACCAAAATTTTGGACTTGCGTACAGCTCACAAAAAACGAGTTGAAAAATGGAGCACAGGGGCACAGCAATTCACAAACTGGCAGAGTAATAAAGGACAACTGTCGTCCAAAAATCTCTTGAGGGAAGGCAACGAGGCGGACTTGAAAGCGAGGCAGAATAGCAGGAAACAGATTTCAAGAGGTACGTTGGAATCGCCTTTAAAGCACAGGCAGAGGGGCACAACTTCGACAATGACGCACTTGGCCAAAAAGGGCGTATGTGTTTTCTCCTGAATATATACAGGAGAAAACGCATACGCCCTTTTTGGCCAAGAAAGCAAGCAGGCAATGCAAATCTGCACTACAAAGAAGTATCACTTCCCACCGGTCAAAAGGGACATCCACAAAATGTGTAAACACCAGAAAGGCAAGACAGGCCCTGGAGAACAGGGAGCCTTGTTATGCTGATGGGCGGGATGTAAATTGCCAACTGCCTCACTGGATGAGTGCATTGCGTTCCCTAAAAGAAGTAATCAACAGAGCTACAGAGCCAAGGGCACATCCAGTCTAGGGAATATACATTGGGAAAACTAAAAATCAATAAGACAGGGCCACCCCCAAATTTAGGGCTGCACTGCTTACAGGAACCTCAACATGGGTACACCTTAAATATCCCAGGAAATATAAAAATGGTTCAAAAAACTGTGGTATTGATGTACGACGGAATATCCCTCAGCCATGAAATCAATGTCATAAGACCAGGAGCAGCAAAGTGAGTGGATTCAGGTACGATGATTCTAAGTGAAATAAGTCACACAGAAAAAGAAACTTCTCATAAGATATCACTTATGAAGATCCTGTAAACATGGCTACACATGAACTGAGTTAGGAAAGAGAACAGAGTCTCACATTTAGAAAACACTCTTATGCCTGCTTAAGTGGAAAGGAGAGGTGGGGTGATGCATAATACCAGAGTTTGATATAAGCACAGGTACCATTTCTAAAACCAACTGTGGAATAGACAAGACCTACACCTTCCTCAGTGAAAGGGACTCAAAACCCCATATTTCCCGCAGAGGAATAGATCTGACTAGTAAGAATCTTAAAATCTATGTATTGATATGTCTCTGTAAGGGAATCAAGTGTGTCTAGACTGGCATAAACATGGCAGCGAGAATCAGCTCAAACCCACTATAAAAAGGAATTTCAAAAACAAAACCAAAAAACAGGGAAATTCTTTACATTTCCTTCAGGGTCTCTGATGAAACCTGGAATGACCCTATCTACAATGACAGCTGGATGTGGCATAAGGCTGGACACTTGGGACTGAGAGGATTGGTGAGATTGGGTGAGCAAATGCAGACCCTTTAAAGCAAAAATGCATGTCCCCCATTCCATGGGTCCCAACTCTCCATGTTGAAGGGAATATTACTACAGCTATAACATGTACGGGAAACCTAGAGAATGGACACACTGTGAATACAAAAGGTTTCTAAAACTCAACGAGTAGTCCCTCTCCTGGTGCTCCGGTTTGACCTTCCAACTGCTTTACTATCAATCTCCCAACTTGGAGAGACAACCCCTTTAACCTCCTGGTTCGCAGAGGTTGCCAAATTGGCAGAGGATGGAAGGGAAGAGGGAGAACCAATGAGAGAGTAGCTGTTAGGCATTTGGACGGGCACATGTCACTCTAATTTTCCGGCAGGAAGAAGAATTAACCAGAGTCACAGCCACCCACCGGGAACCAGTATAGGTCCTGAACCAAAATTTTGGACTTGCGTACAGCTCACAAAAAACGAGTTGAAAAATGGAGCTCAGGGGCACAGCAATTCACAAACTGGCAGAGTAATAAAGGACAACTATCGTCCAAAAATCTGTTGAGGGAAGGCAACGTGGCGGACTTGAAAGCCAGGCAGAATAGCAGGAAACAGATTTCAAGAGGTACGTTGGAATCGCCTTTAAAGCACAGGAAGAGGGGCACAACTTCGACAATGACGTACTTGGCCAAAAAGGGCGTATGCGTTTTCTCCTGAATATATTCAGGAGAAAACGCATACGCCCTTTTTGGCCAAGCAAGCAAGCGGGCAATGCAAATCTGCACTACAAAGAAGTATCACTTCCCACCGGTCAAAAGGGACATCCACATAATGTGTAAAAACCAGAAAGGCAAGACAGGCCCTGGAGAACAGGGAGCCTTGTTATTCTGATGGGCAGGATGTAAATTGCCAACTGCCTCACTGGAGGAGTGCATTGCGTTCCCTAAAACAAGTAATCAACAGAGCTACAGAGCCAATGGCATATCCAGTCTAGGGAATATACCTTGGGAAAACTGGAAATCAATAAGACAGAACCACCCCCAAATTTAGGGCTGCGCTGCTTACAAGAACCTCAACTTGGGTACACCTTAAATATCGCAGGAAATATAAAAATGGTTCAAAAAACTCTGGTATTTATGTACGATGGAATATCCCTCAGCCATGAAATCAATGTCATAAGACCAGGAGCAGCAAAGTGACTGGATTCAGGTATGATGATTCTAAGTGAAATAAGTCACACAGAAAAAGAAACTTCTCATAAGATATCACTTATGAAGATCCTGTAAACATGGCTACACATGAACTGAGTTAGGAAAGAGAACAGAGTCTCACATTTAGAAAACACTCTTATGCCTGCTTAAGGGGAAAGGAGAGGTGGGGTGATGCATAAAACCAGAGTTTGATATAAGCACAGGTACCATTTTAAAACCAACTGTGGAATAGACAAGACCTACACCTTCCTCAGTGAAAGGGACTCAAAACCCCATTTTTCCCGCAGAGGAATAGATCTGACTAGTAAGAATCTTAAAACCTATGTATTGATATGTCTCTGTAAGGGAATCACGTGTGTCTAGACTGGCATAAACATGGCAGTGAGAATCAGCTCAAACCCACTATAAAAAGGAATTTCAAAAACAAAACCAAAAAACAGGGAAATTCTGTACATTTCCTTCAGGGTCTCTGATGAAACCTGGAATGACCCTATCTACAATGAGAGCTGGATGTGGCATAAGGCTGGACACTTGGGACTGAGAGGATTGGTGAGATTGGGTGAGCAAATGCAGACCCTTTAAAGCAAAAATGCATGTCCCCCATTCCATGGGTCCCAACTCTCCATGTTGAAGGGAATATTACTACAGCTATAACATGTACGGGAAACCTAGAGAATGGACACACACTGAATACAAAAGGTTTCTAAAACTCAACGAGAAGTCCCTCTCCTGGTGCTCCGTTTTGACTTTGCAACTGCTTTCCTATCAATCTCCCAACTTGGAGAGACAGCCCCTTTAACCTCCTGGTTCGCACAGGTTGCCAATTTGGCAGAGGATGGAAGGGAAGAGGGAGAACCAATGAGAGAGTAGCTGTTAGACATTTGGACGGGCACATGTCACTCTAATTTCCCGGCAGGAAGAAGAATTAACCAGAGTCTCAGCCACCCACCGGGAACCAGCATAGGTCCTGAACCAAAATTTTGGAATTGCGTACAGCTCACAAAAACGAGTTGAAAAATGGAGCACAGGGGCACAGCAATTCACAAACTGGCAGAGTAATAAAGGACAACTGTCGTCCAAAAATCTCTTGAGGGAAGGCAACGAGGCGGACTTGAAAGCGAGGCAGAATAGCAGGAAACAGATTTCAAGAGGTACGTTGGAATCGCCTTTAAAGCACAGGCAGAGGGGCACAACTTCGACAATGACGCACTTCAGGAGAAAACGCATACCCCCTTTTTGGCCAAGAAAGCAAGCGGGCAATGCAAATCTGCACTACAAAGAAGTATCACTTCCCACCGGTCAAAAGGGACCTCCACAAAATGTGTAAAAACCAGAAAGGCAAGACAGGCCCTGGAGAACAGGGAGCCTTTTTATGCTGATGGGCGGGATGTATATTGCCAACTGCCTCACTGAAGGAGTGCATTGCGTTCCCTAAAACAAGTAAACAACAGAGATACAGAGCCAAGTGCACTTCCAGTCTAGGGAATATACCTTGGGAAAACTGAAAATCAATAAGACAGAGCCACACCCAAATTTAGGGCTGCACTGCTTACAAGAACCTCAACTTGGGTACACCTTAAATATCCCAGGAAATATAAAAATGGTTCAAAAAACTGTGGTATTTATGTACGACGGAATATCCCTCAGCCATGAAATCAATGTCATAAGTCTAGGAGCAGCAAAGTGAGTGGATTCAGGTACGATGATTCTAAGTGAAATAAGTCACACAGAAAAAGAAACTTCTCATAAGATATCACTTATGAAGATCCTGTAAACATGGCTACACATGAACTGAGTTAGGAAAGAGAACAGAGTCTCACATTTAGAAAACACTCTTATGCCTGCTTAAGGGGAAAGGAGAGGTGGGGTGATGCATAAAACCAGAGTTTGATATAAGCACAGGTACCATTTCTAAAACCAACTGTGGAATAGACAAGACCTACACCTTCCTCAGTGAAAGGGACTCAAAACCCCATATTTCCCGCAGAGGAATAGATCTGACTAGTAAGAATCTTAAAACCTATGTATTGATATGTCTCTGTAAGGGAATCAAATGTGTCTAGACTGGCATAAACATGGCAGTGAGAATCAGCTGAAACCCACTATAAAAAGGAAATTCAAAAACAAAACCAAAAAACAGGGAAATTCTTTACATTTCCTTCAGGGTCTCTGATGAAACCTGGAATGACCCTATCTACAATGACAGCTGGAAGTGGCATAAGGCTGGACACTTGGGACTGAGAGGATTGGTGAGATTGGGTGAGCAAATGCAGACCCTTTAAAGCAAAAATGCATGGCCCCCATTCCATGGGTCCCAACTCTCCATGTTGAAGGGAATATTACTACAGATATAACATGTACGGGAAACCTAGAGAATGGACACACAGTGAATACAAAAGGTTTCTAAAACTCAACGAGAAGTCCCTCTCCTGGTGCTCCGGTTTGACTTTGCAACTGCTTTCCTATCAATCTCCCAACTTGGAGAGACAGCCCCTTTAACCTCCTGGTTCGCACAGGTTGCCAATTTGGCAGAGGATGGAAGGGAAGAGGGAGAACCAATGAGAGAGTAGCTGTTAGACATTTGGACGGGCACATGTCACTCTAATTTCCCGGCAGGAAGAAGAATTAACCAGAGTCTCAGCCACCCACTGGGAACCAGTATAGGTCCTGAACCAAAATTTTGGACTTGCGTACAGCTCACAAAAAACGAGTTGAAAAATGGAGCACAGGGGCACAGCAATTCACAAACTGGCAGAGTAATAAAGGACAACTATCGTCCAAAAATCTGTTGAGGGAAGGCAACGAGGCGGACTTGAAAGCCAGGTAGAATAGCAGGAAACAGATTTCAAGAGGTACGTTGGAATCGCCTTTAAAGCACAGGAAGAGGGGCACAACTTCGACAGTGACGCACTGGGCCAAAAAGGGCGTAAGCGTTTTCTTCTGAATATATTCAGGAGAAAATGCATACGCCCTTTTTGGCCAAACAAGCAAGTGGGCAATGCAAATCTGCACTACAAAGAAGTATCACTTCCCACCGGTCAAAAGGGACATCCACAAAATGTGTAAAAACCAGAAAGGCAAGACAGGCCCTGGAGAACAGGGAGCCTTGTTATGCTGATGGGCGGGATGTAAATTGCCAACTGCCTCACTGGAGGAGTGCATTGCGTTCCCTAAAAGAAGTAATCAACAGAGCTACAGAGCCAAGGGCACATCCAGTCTAGGGAATATACATTGGGAAAACTGAAAATCAATAAGACAGGGCCACCCCCAAATTTAGGGCTGCACTGCTTACAGGAACCTCAACTTGTGTACACCTTAAATATCCAAGGAAATATAAAAATGGTTCAAAAATCTGTGGTATTTATGTACGACGGAATACCCTCAGCCATGAAATCAATGTCATAAGACCAGCAGCAGCAAAGTGAGTGGATTCAGGTACGATGATTCTAAGTGAAATAAGTCACACAGAAAAAGAAACTTCTCATAAGATATCACTTATGAAGATCCTGTAAACATGGCTACCCATGAACTGAGTTAGGAAAGAGAACAGAGTCTCACATTTAGAAAACACTCTTATGCCTGCTTAAGGGGAAAGGAGAGGTGGGGTGATGCATAAAACCAGAGTTTGATATAAGCACAGGTACCATTTCTAAAACCAACTGTGGAATAGACAAGACCTACACCTTCCTCAGTGAAAGGGACTCAAAACCCCATATTTCCCGCAGAGGAATAGATCTGACTAGTAAGAATCTTAAAACCTATGTATTGATATGTCTCTGTAAGGGAATCAAATGTGTCTAGACTGGCATAAACATGGCAGTGAGAATCAGCTGAAACCCACTATAAAAAGGAAATTCAAAAACAAAACCAAAAAACAGGGAAATTCTTTACATTTCCTTCAGGGTCTCTGATGAAACCTGGAATGACCCTATCTACAATGACAGCTGGAAGTGGCATAAGGCTGGACACTTGGGACTGAGAGGATTGGTGAGATTGGGTGAGCAAATGCAGACCCTTTAAAGCAAAAATGCATGGCCCCCATTCCATGGGTCCCAACTCTCCATGTTGAAGGGAATATTACTACAGATATAACATGTACGGGAAACCTAGAGAATGGACACACAGTGAATACAAAAGGTTTCTAAAACTCAACGAGAAGTCCCTCTCCTGGTGCTCCGGTTTGACTTTGCAACTGCTTTCCTATCAATCTCCCAACTTGGAGAGACAGCCCCTTTAACCTCCTGGTTCGCACAGGTTGCCAATTTGGCAGAGGATGGAAGGGAAGAGGGAGAACCAATGAGAGAGTAGCTGTTAGACATTTGGACGGGCACATGTCACTCTAATTTCCCGGCAGGAAGAAGAATTAACCAGAGTCTCAGCCACCCACTGGGAACCAGTATAGGTCCTGAACCAAAATTTTGGACTTGCGTACAGCTCACAAAAAACGAGTTGAAAAATGGAGCACAGGGGCACAGCAATTCACAAACTGGCAGAGTAATAAAGGACAACTATCGCCCAAAAATCTGTTGAGGGAAGGCAACGAGGCGGACTTGAAAGCCAGGCAGAATAGCAGGAAACAGATTTCAAGAGGTACGTTGGAATCGCCTTTAAAGCACAGGAAGAGGGGCACAACTTCGACAGTGACGCACTGGGCCAAAAAGGGCGTAAGCGTTTTCTTCTGAATATATTCAGGAGAAAATGCATACGCCCTTTTTGGCCAAGCAAGCAAGTGGGCAATGCAAATCTGCACTACAAAGAAGTATCACTTCCCACCGGTCAAAAGGGACATCCACAAAATGTGTAAAAACCAGAAAGGCAAGACAGGCCCTGGAGAACAGGGAGCCTTGTTATGCTGATGGGCGGGATGTAAATTGCCAACTGCCTCACTGGATGAGTGCATTGCGTTCCCTAAAAGAAGTAATCCACAGAGCTAAAGAGCCAAGGGCACATCCAGTCTAGGGAATATACATTGGGAAAACTAAAAATCAATTAGACAGGGCCACCCCCAAATTTAGGGCTGCACTGCTTACAGGAACCTCAACTTGTGTACACCTTAAATATCCCAGGAAATATAAAAATGGTTCAAAAAACTGTGGTATTGATGTACGACGGAATATCCCTCAGCCATGAAATCAATGTCATAAGACCAGGAGCAGCAAAGTGAGTGGATTCAGGTACGATGATTCTAAGTGAAATAAGTCACACAGAAAAAGAAACTTCTCATAAGATATCACTTATGAAGATCCTGTAAACATGGCTACACATGAACTGAGTTAGGAAAGAGAACAGAGTCTCACATTTAGAAAACACTCTTATGCCTGCTTAAGTGGAAAGGAGAGGTGGGGTGATGCATAATACCAGAGTTTGATATAAGCACAGGTACCGTTTCTAAAACCAACTGTGGAATAGACAAGACCTACACCTTCCTCAGTGAAAGGGTCTCAAAACCCCATATTTCCCGCAGAGGAATAGATATGACTAGTAAGAATCTTAAAACCTATGTATTGATATGTCTCTGTAAGGGAATCAAGTGTGTCTAGACTGGCATAAACATGGCAGCGAGAATTAGCTCAAACCCACTATAAAAAGGAATTTCAAAAACAAAACCAAAAAACAGGGAAATTCTTTACATTTCCTTCAGGGTCTCTGATGAAACCTGGAATGACCCTATCTACAATGACAGCTGGATGTGGCATAAGGCTGGACACTTGGGACTGAGAGGATTGGTGAGATTGGGTGAGCAAATGCAGACCCTTTAAAGCAAAAATGCATGGCCCCCATTCCATGGGTCCCAACTCTCCATGTTGAAGGGAATATTACTACAGCTATAACATGTACGGGAAACCTAGAGAAAGGACACACTGTGAATACAAAAGGTTTCTAAAACTCAACGAGTAGTCCCTCTCCTGGTGCTCCGGTTTGACCTTCCAACTGCTTTACTATCAATCTCCCAACTTGGAGAGACAACCCCTGTAACCTCCTGGTTCGCAGAGGTTGCCAAATTGGCAGAGGATGGAAGGGAAGAGGGAGAACCAATGAGAGAGTAGCTGTTAGGCATTTGGACGGGCACATGTCACTCTAATTTTCCGGCAGGAAGAAGAATTAACCAGAGTCACAGCCACCCACCGGGAACCAGTATAGGTCCTGAACCAAAATTTTGGACTTGCGTACAGCTCACAAAAAACGAGTTGAAAAATGGAGCTCAGGGGCACAGCAATTCACAAACTGGCAGAGTAATAAAGGACAACTATCGTCCAAAAATCTGTTGAGGGAAGGCAACGTGGCGGACTTGAAAGCCAGGCAGAATAGCAGGAAACAGATTTCAAGAGGTACGTTGGAATCGCCTTTAAAGCACAGGAAGAGGGGCACAACTTCGACAATGACGTACTTGGCCAAAAAGGGCGTATGCGTTTTCTCCTGAATATATTCAGGAGAAAACGCATACGCCCTTTTTGGCCAAGCAAGCAAGCGGGCAATGAAAATCTGCACTACAAAGAAGTATCACTTCCCACCGGTCAAAAGGGACATCCACAAAATATGTAAAAACCAGAAAGGCAAGACAGGCCCTGGAGAACAGGGAGCCTTTTTATTCTGATGGGCATGATGTAAATTGCCAACTGCCTCACTGGAGGAGTGCACTGCGTTCCCTAAAACAAGTAATCAACAGAGCTACAGACCCAAGGGCATATCCAGTCTAGGGAATATACCTTGGGAAAACTGGAAATCAATAAGACAGAACCACCCCCAAATTTAGGGCTGCGCTGCTTACAAGAACCTCAACTTGGGTACACCTTAAATATCGCAGGAAATATAAAAATGGTTCAAAAAACTCTGGCATTTATGTACGATGGAATATCCCTCAGCCATGAAATCAATGTCATAAGACCAGGAGCAGCAAAGTGAGTGGATTCAGGTACGATGATTCTAAGTGAAATAAGTCACACAGAAAAAGAAACTTCTCATAAGATATCACTTATGAAGATCCTGTAAACATGGCAACACATAAACTGAGTTAGGAAAGAGAACAGAGTCTCACATTTAGAAAACACTGTTATGCCTGCTTAAGGGGAAAGGAGAGGTGGGGTGATGCATAAAACCAGAGTTTGATATAAGCACAGGAACCATTTCTAAAACCAACAGTGGAATAGACAAGACCTACACCTTCCTCAGTGAAAGGGACTCAAAACCCCATTTTTCCCGCAGAGGAATAGATCTGACTAGTAAGAATCTTAAAACCTACGTATTGATATGTCTCTGTAAGGGAATCACGTGTGTCTAGACTGGCATAAACATGGCAGTGAGAATCAGCTCAAACCCACTATAAAAAGGAATTTCAAAAACAAAACCAAAAAACAGGGAAATTCTGTACATTTCCTTCAGGGTCTCTGATGAAACCTGGAATGACCCTATCTACAATGAGAGCTGGATGTGGCATAAGGCTGGACACTTGGGACTTAGAGGATTGGTGAGATTGGGTGAGCAAATGCAGACCCTTTAAAGCAAAAATGCATGTCCCCCATTCCATGGGTCCCAACTCTCCATGTTGAAGGGAATATTACTACAGCTATAACATGTACGGGAAACCTAGAGAATGGACACACACTGAATACAAAAGTTTTCTAAAACTCAACGAGAAGTCCCTCTCCTGGTGCTCCGTTTTGACTTTGCAACTGCTTTCCTATCAATCTCCCAACTTGGAGAGACAGCCCCTTTAACCTCCTGGTTCGCACAGGTTGCCAATTTGGCAGAGGATGGAAGGGAAGAGGGAGAACCAATGAGAGAGTAGCTGTTAGACATTTGGACGGGCACATGTCACTCTAATTTCCCGGCAGGAAGAAGAATTAACCAGAGTCTCAGCCACGCACCGGGAACCAGTATAGGTCCTGAACCAAAATTTTGGACTTGCGTACAGCTCACAAAAACGAGTTGAATAATGGAGCACAGGGGCACAGCAATTCACAAACTGGCAGAGTAATAAAGGACAACTGTCGTCCAAAAATCTCTTGAGGGAAGGCAACGAGGCGGACTTGAAAGCGAGGCAGAATAGCAGGAAACAGATTTCAAGAGGTACGTTGGAATCGCCTTTAAAGCACAGGCAGAGGGGCACATCTTCGACAATGACGCACTTCAGGAGAAAACGCATACCCCCTTTTTGGCCAAGAAAGCAAGCGGGCAATGCAAATCTGCACTACAAAGAAGTATCACTTCCCACCGGTCAAAAGGGACCTCCACAAAATGTGTAAAAACCAGAAAGGCAAGACAGGCCCTGGAGAACAGGGAGCCTTTTTATGCTGATGGGCGGGATGTATATTGCCACCTGCCTCACTGAAGGAGTGCATTGCGTTCCCTAAAACAAGTAAACAACAGAGATACAGAGCCAAGGGCACTTCCAGTCTAGGGAATATACCTTGGGAAAACTGAAAATCAATAAGACAGAGCCACACCCAAATTTAGGGCTGCACTGCTTACAGGAACCTCAACATGGGTACACCTTAAATATCCCAGGAAATATAAAAATGGTTCAAAAAACTGTGGTATTTATGTACGATGGAATATCCCTCAGCCATGAAATCAATGTCATAAGACCAGGAGCAGCAAAGTGAGTGGATTCAGGTACGATGATTCTAAGTGAAATAAGTCACACAGAAAAAGAAACTTCTCATAAGATATCACTTATGAAGATCCTGTAAACATGGCTACACATGAACTGAGTTAGGAAAGAGAACAGAGTCTCACATTTAGAAAACACTCTTATGCCTGCTTAAGGGGAAAGGAGAGGTGGGGTGATGCATAAAACCAGAGTTTGATATAAGCACAGGTACCACTTCTAAAACCAACTGTGGAATAGACAAGACCTACACCTTCCTCAGTGAAAGGGACTCAAATCCCCATATTTCCCGCAGAGGAATAGATCTGACTAGTAAGAATCTTAAAACCTATGTATTGATATGTCTCTGTAAGGGAATCAAATGTGTCTAGACTGGCATAAACATGGCAGTGAGAATCAGCTGAAACCCACTATAAAAAGGAAATTCAAAAACAAAACCAAAAAACAGGGAAATTCTTTACATTTCCTTCAGGGTCTCTGATGAAACCTGGAATGACCCTATCTACAATGACAGCTGGAAGTGGCATAAGGCTGGACACTTGGGACTGAGAGGATTGGTGAGATTGGGTGAGCAAATGCAGACCCTTTAAAGCAAAAATGCATGGCCCCCATTCCATGGGTCCCAACTCTCCATGTTGAAGGGAATATTACTACAGATATAACATGTACGGGAAACCTAGAGAATGGACACACAGTGAATACAAAAGGTTTCTAAAACTCAACGAGAAGTCCCTCTCCTGGTGCTCCGGTTTGACTTTGCAACTGCTTTCCTATCAATCTCCCAACTTGGAGAGACAGCCCCTTTAACCTCCTGGTTCGCACAGGTTGCCAATTTGGCAGAGGATGGAAGGGAAGAGGGAGAACCAATGAGAGAGTAGCTGTTAGACATTTGGACGGGCACATGTCACTCTAATTTCCCGGCAGGAAGAAGAATTAACCAGAGCCTCAGGCACCCACTGGGAACCAGTATAGGTCCTGAACCAAAATTTTGGACTTGCGTACAGCTCACAAAAAACGAGTTGAAAAATGGAGCACAGGGGCACAGCAATTCACAAACTGGCAGAGTAATAAAGGACAACTATCGTCCAAAAATCTGTTGAGGGAAGGCAACGAGGCGGACTTGAAAGCCAGGCAGAATAGCAGGAAACAGATTTCAAGAGGTACGTTGGAGTCGCCTTTAAAGCACAGGAAGAGGGGCACAAGTTCGAAAGTGACGCACTGGGCCAAAAAGGGCGTAAGCGTTTTCTTCTGAATATATTCAGGAGAAAATGCATACGCCCTTTTTGGACAAGCAAGCAAGCGGGCAATGCAAATCTGCACTACAAAGAAGTATCACTTCCCACCGGTCAAAAGGGACATCCACAAAATGTGTAAAAACCAGAAAGGCAAGACAGGCCCTGGAGAACAGGGAGCCTTGTTATGCTGATGGGCGGGATGTAAATTGCCAACTGCCTCACTGGAGGAGTTCATTGCGTTCCCTAAAAGAAGTAATCAACAGAGCTACAGAGCCAAGGGCACATCCAGTCTAGGGAATATACATTGGGAAAACTGAAAATCAATAAGACAGGGCCACCCCCAAATTTAGGGCTGCACTGCTTACAGGAACTTCAACTTGTGTACACCTTAAATATCCAAGGAAATATAAAAATGGTTCAAAAATCTGTGGTATTTATGTACGACGGAATATCCCTCAGCCATGAAATCAATGTCATAAGACCAGCAGCAGCAAAGTGAGTGGATTCAGGTACGATGATTCTAAGTGAAATAAGTCACACAGAAAAAGAAACTTCTCATAAGATATCACTTATGAAGATCCTGTAAACATGGCTACACATGAACTGAGTTAGGAAAGAGAACAGAGTCTCACATTTAGAAAACACTCTTATGCCTGCTTAAGGGGAAAGGAGAGGTGGGGTGATGCATAAAACCAGAGTTTGATATAAGCACAGGTACCATTTCTAAAACCAACTGTGGAATAGACAAGACCTACACCTTCCTCAGTGAAAGGGACTCAAAACCCCATATTTCCCGCAGAGGAATAGATCTGACTAGTAAGAATCTTAAAACCTATGTATTGATATGTCTCTGTAAGGGAATCAAATGTGTCTAGACTGGCATAAACATGGCAGTGAGAATCAGCTGAAACCCACTATAAAAAGGAAATTCAAAAACAAAACCAAAAAACAGGGAAATTCTTTCCATTTCCTTCAGGGTCTCTGATGAAACCTGGAATGACCCTATCTACAATGACAGCTGGAAGTGGCATAAGGCTGGACACTTGGGACTGAGAGGATTGGTGAGATTGGGTGAGCAAATGCAGACCCTTTAAAGCAAAAATGCATGGCCCCCATTCCATGGGTCCCAACTCTCCATGTTGAAGGGAATATTACTACAGATATAACATGTACGGGAAACCTAGAGAATGGACACACACTGAATACAAAAGGTTTCTAAAACTCAACGAGAAGTCCCTCTCCTGGTGCTCCGGTTTGACTTTGCAACTGCTTTCCTATCAATCTCCCAACTTGGAGAGACAGCCCCTTTAACCTCCTGGTTCGCACAGGTTGCCAATTTGGCAGAGGATGGAAGGGAAGAGGGAGAACCAATGAGAGAGTAGCTGTTAGACATTTGGACGGGCACATGTCACTCTAATTTCCCGGCAGGAAGAAGAATTAACCAGAGTCTCAGCCACCCACCGGGAACAAGTATAGGTCCTGAACCAAAATTTTGGACTTGCGTACAGCTCACAAAAAACGAGTTGAAAAATGGAGCACAGGGGCACAGCAATTCACAAACTGGCAGAGTAATAAAGGACAACTATCGTCCAAAAATCTGTTGAGGGAAGGCAACGAGGCGAACTTGAAAGCCAGGCAGAATAGCAGGAAACAGATTTCAAGAGGTACGTTGGAATCGCCTTTAAAGCACAGGAAGAGGGGCACAACTTCCACAGTGACGCACTGGGCCAAAAAGGGCGTAAGCGTTTTCTTCTGAATATATTCAGGAGAAAATGCATACGCCCTTTTTGGCCAAGCAAGCAAACGGGCAATGCAAATCTGCACTACAAAGAAGTATCACTTCCCACCGGTCAAAAGGGACATCCACAAAATGTGTAAAAACCAGAAAGGCAAGACAGGCCTTGGAGAACAGGGAGCCTTGTTATGCTGATGGGCGGGATGTAAATTGCCAACTGCCTCACTGGATGAGTGCATTGCGTTCCCTAAAAGAAGTAATCCACAGAGCTACAGAGCCAAGGGCACATCCAGTCTAGGTTATATACATTGAGAAAACTAAAAATCAATAAGACAGGGCCACCCCCAAATTTAGGGCTGCACTGCTTACAGGAACCTCAAGTTGGGTACACCTTAAATATCCCAGGAAATATAAAAATGGTTCAAAAAACTGTGGTATTGATGTACGACGGAATATCCCTCAGCCATGAAATCAATGTCATAAGACCAGGAGCAGCAAAGTGAGTGGATTCAGGTACGATGATTCTAAGTGAAATAAGTCACACAGAAAAAGAAACTTCTCATAAGATATCACTTATGAAGATCCTGTAAACATGGCTACACATGAACTGAGTTAGGAAAGAGAACAGAGTCTCACATTTAGAAAACACTCTTATGCCTGCTTAAGTGGAAAGGAGAGGTGGGGTGATGCATAATACCAGAGTTTGATATAAGCACAGGTACCATTTCTAAAACCAACTGTGGAATAGACAAGACATACACCTTCCTCAGTGAAAGGGACTCAAAACCCCATATTTCCCGCAGAGGAATAGATCTGACTAGTAAGAATCTTAAAATCTATGTATTGACATGTCTCTGTAAGGGAATCAAGTGTGTCTAGACTGGCATAAACATGGCAGCGAGAATCAGCTCAAACCCACTATAAAAAGGAATTCCAAAAACAAAACCAAAAAACAGGGAAATTCTTTACATTTCCTTCAGGGTCTCTGATGAAACCTGGAATGACCCTATCTACAATGACAGCTGGATGTGGCATAAGGCTGGACACTTGGGACTGAGAGGATTGGTGAGATTGGGTGAGCAAATGCAGACCCTTTAAAGCAAAAATGCATGGCCCCCATTCCATGGGTCCCAACTCTCCATGATGAAGGGAATATTACTACAGCTATAACATGTACGGGAAACCTAGAGAATGGACACACTGTGAATACAAAAGGTTTCTAAAACTCAACGAGTAGTCCCTCTCCTGGTGCTCCGGTTTGACCTTCCAACTGCTTTACTATCAATCTCCCAACTTGGAGAGACAACCCCTGTAACCTCCTGGTTCGCAGAGGTTGCCAAATTGGCAGAGGATGGAAGGGAAGAGGGAGAACCAATGAGAGAGTAGCTGTTAGGCATTTGGACGGGCACATGTCACTCTAATTTTCCGGCAGGAAGAAGAATTAACCAGAGTCACAGCCACCCACCGGGAACCAGTATAGGTCCTGAACCAAAATTTTGGACTTGGGTACAGCTCACAAAAAACGAGTTGAAAAATGGAGCTCAGGGGCACAGCAATTCACAAACTGGCAGAGTAATAAAGGACAACTATCGTCCAAAAATCTGTTGAGGGAAGGCAACGTGGCGGACTTGAAAGCCAGGCAGAATAGCAGGAAACAGATTTCAAGAGGTACGTTGGAATCGCCTTTAAAGCACAGGAAGAGGGGCACAACTTCGACAATGACGTACTTGGCCAAAAAGGGCGTATGCGTTTTCTCCTGAATATATTCAGGAGAAAACGCATACGCCCTTTTTGGCCAAGCAAGCAAGCGGGCAATGCAAATCTGCACTACAAAGAAGTATCACTTCCCACCGGTCAAAAGGGACATCCACAAAATGTGTAAAAACCAGAAAGGCAAGACAGGCCCTGGAGAACAGGGAGCCTTGTTATGCTGATTGGCAGGATGTAAATTGCCAACTGCCTCACTGGAGGAGTGCATTGCGTTCCCTAAAACAAGTAATCAACAGAGCTACAGAGCCAAGGGCATATCCAGTCTAGGGAATATACCTTGGGAAAACTGGAAATCAATAAGACAGAACCACACCCAAATTTAGGGCTGCACTGCTTACAAGAACCTCAACTTGGGTACACCTTAAATATCCCAGGAAATATGAAAATGGTTCAAAAAACTCTGGTATTTATGTACGATGGAATATCCCTCAGCCATGAAATCAATGTCATAAGACCAGGAGCAGCAAAGTGAGTGGATTCAGGTATGATGATTCTAAGTGAAATAAGTCACACAGAAAAAGAAACTTCTCATAAGATATCACTTATGAAGATCCTGTAAACATGGCTACACATGAACTGAGTTAGGAAAGAGAACAGAGTCTCACATTTAGAAAACACTCTTATGCCTGCTTAAGGGGAAAGGAGAGGTGGGGTGATGCATAAAACCAGAGTTTGATATAAGCACAGGTACCATTTTAAAACCAACTGTGGAATAGACAAGACCTACACCTTCCTCAGTGAAAGGGACTCAAAACCCCATATTTCCCGCAGAGGAATAGATCTGACTAGTAAGAATCTTAAAACCTATGTATTGATATGTCTCTGTAAGGGAATCAAGTGTGTCTAGACTGGCATAAACATGGCAGTGAGAATTAGCTCAAACCCACTATAAAAAGGAATTTCAAAAACAAAACCAAAAAACAGGGAAATTCTTTCCATTTCGTTCAGGGTCTCTGATGAAACCTGGAATGACCCTATCTACAATGACAGCTGGATGTGGCATAAGGCTGGACACTTGGGACTGAGAGGATTGGTGAGATTGGGTGAGCAAATGCAGACCCTTTAAAGCAAAAATGCATGGCCCCCATTCCATGGGTCCCAACTCTCCATGTTGAAGCGAATATTACTACAGCTATAACATGTACGGGAAACCTAGAGAATGGACACACTGTGAATACAAAAGGTTTCTAAAACTCAACGAGTAGTCCCTCTCCTGGTGCTCCGGTTTGACCTTCCAACTGCTTTACTATCAATCTCCCAACTTGGAGAGACAACCCCTTTAACCTCCTGGTTCGCAGAGGTTGCCAATTTGGCAGAGGATGGAAGGGAAGAGGGAGAACCATTGAGAGAGTAGCTGTTAGGCATTTGGACGGGCACATGTCACTCTAATTTTCCGGCAGGAAGAACAATTAACCAGAGTCACAGCCACCCACCGGGAACCAGTATAGTTCCTGAACCAAAATTTTGGACTTGCGTACAGCTCACAAAAAACGAGTTGAAAAATGGAGCTCAGGGGCACAGCAATTCACAAACTGGCAGAGTAATAAAGGACAACTATCGTCCAAAAATCTGTTGAGGGAAGGCAACGTGGCGGACTTGAAAGCCAGGCAGAATAGCAGGAAACAGATTTCAAGAGGTACGTTGGAATCGCCTTTAAAGCACAGGAAGAGGGGCACAACTTCGACAATGACGTACTTGGCCAAAAAGGGCATATGCGTTTCTCCTGAATATATTAAGGAGAAAACGCATACGCCCTTTTTGGCCAAGCAAGCAAGCGGGCAATGCAAATCTGCACTACAAAGAAGTATCACTTCCCACCGGTCAAAAGGGACATCCACAAAATGTGTAAAAACCAGAAAGGCAAGACAGGCCCTGGAGAACAGGGAGCCTTGTTATTCTGATGCGCAGGATGTAAATTGCCAACTACCTCACTGGAGGAGTGCATTGCGTTCCCTAAAACAAGTAATCAACAGAGCTACAGAGCCAAGGGCATATCCAGTCTAGGGAATATGCCTTGGGAAAACTGGAAATCAATAAGACAGAACCACCCCCAAATTTAGGGCTGCGCTGCTTACAAGAACCTCAACTTGGGTACACCTTAAATATCGCAGGAAATATAAAAATGGTTCAAAAAACTCTGGTATTTATGTACGATGGAATATCCCTCAGCCATGAAATCAATGTCATAAGACCAGGAGCAGCAAAGTGAGTGGATTCAGGTATGATGATTCTAAGTGAAATAAGTCACACAGAAAAAGAAACTTCTCATAAGATATCACTTATGAAGATCCTGTAAACATGGCTACACATGAACTGAGTTAGGAAAGAGAACAGAGTCTCACATTTAGAAAACACTCTTATGCCTGCTTAAGGGGAAAGGAGAGGTGGGGTGATGCATAAAACCAGAGTTTGATATAAGCACAGGTACCATTTTAAAACCAACTGTGGAATAGACAAGACCTACACCTTCCTCAGTGAAAGGGACTCAAAACCCCATATTTCCCACAGAGGAATAGATCTGACTAGTAAGAATCTTAAAACCTATGTATTGATATGTCTCTGTAAGGGAATCAAGTGTGTCTAGACTGGCATAAACATGGCAGCGAGAATTAGCTCAAACCCACTATAAAAAGGAATTTCAAAAACAAAACCAAAAAACAGGGAAATTCTTTCCATTTCCTTCAGGGTCTCTGATGAAACCTGGAATGACCCTATCTACAATGACAGCTGGATGTGGCATAAGGCTGGACACTTGGGACTGAGAGGATTGGTGAGATTGGGTGAGCAAATGCAGACCCTTTAAAGCAAAAATGCATGGCCCCCATTCCATGGGTCCCAACTCTCCAGGTTGAAGGGAATATTACTACAGCTATAACATGTACGGGAAACCTAGAGAATGGACACACTGTGAATACAAATGGTTTCTAAAACTCAACGAGTAGTCCCTCTCCTGGTGCTCCGGTTTGACCTTCCAACTGCTTTACTATCAATCTCCCAACTTGGAGAGACAACCCCTGTAACCTCCTGGTTCGCACAGGTTGCCAATTTGGCAGAGGATGGAAGGGAAGATGGAGAACCAATGAGAGAGTAGCTGTTAGGCATTTGGACGGGCACATGTCACTCTAATTTTCCGGCAGGAAGAAGAATAAACCAGAGTCACAGCCACCTACCGGGAACCAGTATAGGTCCTGAACCAAAATTTTGGACTTGCGTACAGCTCACAAAAAACGAGTTGAAAAATGGAGCTCAGGGGCACAGCAATTCACAAACTGGCAGAGTAATAAAGGACAACTATCGTCCAAAAATCTGTTGAGGGAAGGCAACGTGGCGGACTTGAAAGCCAGGCAGAATAGCAGGAAACAGATTTCAAGAGGTACGTTGGAATCGCCTTTAAAGCACAGGAAGAGGGGCACAACTTCGACAATGACGTACTTGGCCAAAAAGGGCGTATGCGTTTTCTCCTGAATATATTCAGGAGAAAACGCATACGCCCTTTTTGGCCAAGCAAGCAAGCGGGCAATGCAAATCTACACTACAAAGAAGTATCACTTCCCACCGGTCCAAAGGGACATCCACAAAATGAGTAAAAACCAGAAAGGCAAGACAGGCCCTGGAGAACAGGGAGCCTTTTTATGCTGATGGGCGGGATGTAAATTGCCAACTGCCTCACTGGAGGAGTGCATTGCGTTCCCTAAAACAAGTAAACAACAGAGCTACAGAGCCAAGGGCACTTCCAGTCTAGGGAATATACCTTGGGAAAACTGAAAATCAATAAGACAGAGCCACCCCCAAATTTAGGGCTGCACTGCTTACAAGAACCTCAACTTGGGTACACCTTAAATATCCCAGGAAATATAAAAATGGTTCAAAAAACTGTGGTATTTATGTACGACGGAATATCCCTCAGCCATGAAATCAATGTCATAAGACCAGGAGCAGCAAAGTGAGTGGATTCAGGTACGATGATTCTAAGTGAAATAAGTCACACAGAAAAAGAAACTTCTCATAAGATATCACTTATGAAGATCCTGTAAACATGGCTACACATAAACTGAGTTAGGAAAGAGAACAGAGTCTCACATTTAGAAAACACTGTTATGCCTGCTTAAGGGGAAAGGAGAGGAGGGGTGATGCATAAAACCAGAGTTTGATATAAGCACAGGAACCATTTCTAAAACCAACAGTGGAATAGACAAGACCTACATCTTCCTCAGTGAAAGGGACTCAAAACCCCATTTTTCCCGCAGAGGAATAGATCTGACTAGGAAGAATCTTAAAACCTATGTATTGATATGTCTCTGTAAGGGAATCACGTGTGTCTAGACTGGCATAAACATGGCAGTGAGAATCAGCTCAAACCCACTATAATAAGGAATTTCAAAAACAAAACCAAAAAACAGGGAAATTCTTTACATTTCCTTCAGGGTCTCTGATGAAACCTGGAATGACCCTATCTACA
The DNA here is from genome assembly GCF_964165515.1 of Mesoplodon bidens. Taxonomy (NCBI): domain Eukaryota; kingdom Metazoa; phylum Chordata; class Mammalia; order Artiodactyla; family Ziphiidae; genus Mesoplodon; species Mesoplodon bidens. The sequence continues at coordinate 113,382 of NW_027671936.1, read as the reverse complement.
ATGAGAGCTGGATGTGGCATAAGGCTGGACACTTGGGACTGAGAGGATTGGTGAGATTGGGTGAGCAAATGCAGACCCTTTAAAGCAAAAATGCATGTCCCCCATTCCATGGGTCCCAACTCTCCATGTTGAAGGGAATATTACTACAGCTATAACATGTACGGGAAACCTAGAGAATGGACACACACTGAATACAAAAGGTTTCTAAAACTCAACGAGAAGTCCCTCTCCTGGTGCTCCGTTTTGACTTTGCAACTGCTTTCCTATCAATCTCCCAACTTGGAGAGACAGCCCCTTTAACCTCCTGGTTCGCACAGGTTGCCAATTTGGCAGAGGATGGAAGGGAAGAGGGAGAACCAATGAGAGAGTAGCTGTTAGACATTTGGACGGGCACATGTCACTCTAATTTCCCGGCAGGAAGAAGAATTAACCAAAGTCTCAGCCACCCACCGGGAACCAGTATAGGTCCTGAACCAAAATTTTGGACTTGCGTACAGCTCACAAAAACGAGTTGAAAAATGGAGCACAGGGGCACAGCAATTCACAAACTGGCAGAGTAATAAAGGACAACTGTCGTCCAAAAATCTCTTGAGGGAAGGCAACGAGGCGGACTTGAAAGCGAGGCAGAATAGCAGGAAACAGATTTCAAGAGGTACGTTGGAATCGCCTTTAAAGCACAGGCAGAGGGGCACAACTTCGACAATGACGCACTTCAGGAGAAAACGCATACCCCCTTTTTGGCCAAGAAAGCAAGCGGGCAATGCAAATCTGCACTACAAAGAAGTATCACTTCCCACCGGTCAAAAGGGACATCCACAAAATGTGTAAAAACCAGAAAGGCAAGACAGGCCCTGGAGAACAGGGAGCCTTTTTATGCTGATGGGCGGGATGTATATTGCCAACTGCCTCACTGAAGGAGTGCATTGCGTTCCCTAAAACAAGTAAACAACAGAGATACAGAGCCAAGGGCACTTCCAGTCTAGGGAATATACCTTGGGAAAACTGAAAATCAATAAGACAGAGCCACACCCAAATTTAGGGCTGCACTGCTTACAGGAACCTCAACATGGGTACACCTTAAATATCCCAGGAAATATAAAAATGGTTCAAAAAACTGTGGTATTTATGTACGACGGAATATCCCTCAGCCATGAAATCAATGTCATAAGACCAGGAGCAGCAAAGTGAGTGGATTCAGGTACGATGATTCTAAGTGAAATAAGTCACACAGAAAAAGAAACTTCTCATAAGATATCACTTATGAAGATCCTGTAAACATGGCTACACATGAACTGAGTTAGGAAAGAGAACAGAGTCTCACATTTAGAAAACACTCTTATGCCTGCTTAAGGGGAAAGGAGAGGTGGGGTGATGCATAAAACCAGAGTTTGATATAAGCACAGGTACCATTTCTAAAACCAACTGTGGAATAGACAAGACCTACACCTTCCTCAGTGAAAGGGACTCAAAACCCCATATTTCCCGCAGAGGAATAGATCTGACTAGTAAGAATCTTAAAACCTATGTATTGATATGTCTCTGTAAGGGAATCAAATGTGTCTAGACTGGCATAAACATGGCAGTGAGAATCAGCTGAAACCCACTATAAAAAGGAAATTCAAAAACAAAACCAAAAAACAGGGAAATTCTTTCCATTTCCTTCAGGGTCTCTGATGAAACCTGGAATGACCCTATCTACAATGACAGCTGGAAGTGGCATAAGGCTGGACACTTGGGACTGAGAGGATTGGTGAGATTGGGTGAGCAAATGCAGACCCTTTAAAGCAAAAATGCATGGCCCCCATTCCATGGGTCCCAACTCTCCATGTTGAAGGGAATATTACTACAGATATAACATGTACGGGAAACCTAGAGAATGGACACACAGTGAATACAAAAGGTTTCTAAAACTCAACGAGAAGTCCCTCTCCTGGTGCTCCGGTTTGACTTTGCAACTGCTTTCCTATCAATCTCCCAACTTGGAGAGACAGCCCCTTTAACCTCCTGGTTCGCACAGGTTGCCAATTTGGCAGAGGATGGAAGGGAAGAGGGAGAACCAATGAGAGAGTAGCTGTTAGACATTTGGACGGGCACATGTCACTCTAATTTCCCGGCAGGAAGAAGAATTAACCAGAGTCTCAGCCACCCACCGGGAACCAGTATAGGTCCTGAACCAAAATTTTGGACTTGCGTACAGCTCACAAAAAACGAGTTGAAAAATGGAGCACAGGGGCACAGCAATTCACAAACTGGCAGAGTAATAAAGGACAACTATCGTCCAAAAATCTGTTGAGGGAAGGCAACGAGGCGGACTTGAAAGCCAGGCAGAATAGCAGGAAACAGATTTCAAGAGGTACGTTGGAATCGCCTTTAAAGCACAGGAAGAGGGGCACAACTTCCACAGTGACGCACTGGGCCAAAAAGGGCGTAAGCGTTTTCTTCTGAATATATTCAGGAGAAAATGCATACGCCCTTTTTGGCCAAGCAAGCAAGCGGGCAATGCAAATCTGCACTACAAAGAAGTATCACTTCCCACCGGTCAAAAGGGACATCCACAAAATGTGTAAAAACCAGAAAGGCAAGACAGGCCCTGGAGAACAGGGAGCCTTTTTATGCTGATGGGCGGGATGTATATTGCCAACTGCCTCACTGAAGGAGTGCATTGCGTTCCCTAAAACAAGTAAACAACAGAGATACAGAGCCAAGGGCACTTCCAGTCTAGGGAATATACCTTGGGAAAACTGAAAATCAATAAGACAGAGCCACACCCAAATTTAGGGCTGCACTGCTTACAGGAACCTCAACATGGGTACACCTTAAATATCCCAGGAAATATAAAAATGGTTCAAAAAACTGTGGTATTTATGTACGACGGAATATCCCTCAGCCATGAAATCAATGTCATAAGACCAGGAGCAGCAAAGTGAGTGGATTCAGGTACGATGATTCTAAGTGAAATAAGTCACACAGAAAAAGAAACTTCTCATAAGATATCACTTATGAAGATCCTGTAAACATGGCTACACATGAACTGAGTTAGGAAAGAGAACAGAGTCTCACATTTAGAAAACACTCTTATGCCTGCTTAAGGGGAAAGGAGAGGTGGGGTGATGCATAAAACCAGAGTTTGATATAAGCACAGGTACCATTTCTAAAACCAACTGTGGAATAGACAAGACCTACACCTTCCTCAGTGAAAGGGACTCAAAACCCCATATTTCCCGCAGAGGAATAGATCTGACTAGTAAGAATCTTAAAACCTATGTATTGATATGTCTCTGTAAGGGAATCAAATGTGTCTAGACTGGCATAAACATGGCAGTGAGAATCAGCTGAAACCCACTATAAAAAGGAAATTCAAAAACAAAACCAAAAAACAGGGAAATTCTTTACATTTCCTTCAGGGTCTCTGATGAAACCTGGAATGACCCTATCTACAATGACAGCTGGAAGTGGCATAAGGCTGGACACTTGGGACTGAGAGGATTGGTGAGATTGGGTGAGCAAATGCAGACCCTTTAAAGCAAAAATGCATGGCCCCCATTCCATGGGTCCCAACTCTCCATGTTGAAGGGAATATTACTACAGATATAACATGTACGGGAAACCTAGAGAATGGACACACAGTGAATACAAAAGGTTTCTAAAACTCAACGAGAAGTCCCTCTCCTGGTGCTCCGGTTTGACTTTGCAACTGCTTTCCTATCAATCTCCCAACTTGGAGAGACAGCCCCTTTAACCTCCTGGTTCGCACAGGTTGCCAATTTGGCAGAGGATGGAAGGGAAGAGGGAGAACCAATGAGAGAGTAGCTGTTAGACATTTGGACGGGCACATGTCACTCTAATTTCCCGGCAGGAAGAAGAATTAACCAGAGTCTCAGCCACCCACCGGGAACCAGTATAGGTCCTGAACCAAAATTTTGGACTTGCGTACAGCTCACAAAAAACGAGTTGAAAAATGGAGCACAGGGGCACAGCAATTCACAAACTGGCAGAGTAATAAAGGACAACTATCGTCCAAAAATCTGTTGAGGGAAGGCAACGAGGCGGACTTGAAAGCCAGGCAGAATAGCAGGAAACAGATTTCAAGAGGTACGTTGGAATCGCCTTTAAAGCACAGGAAGAGGGGCACAACTTCCACAGTGACGCACTGGGCCAAAAAGGGCGTAAGCGTTTTCTTCTGAATATATTCAGGAGAAAATGCATACGCACTTTTTGGCCAAGCAAGCAAGCGGGCAATGCAAATCTGCACTACAAAGAAGTATCACTTCCCACCGGTCAAAAGGGACATCCACAAAATGTGTAAAAACCAGAAAGGCAAGACAGGCCCTGGAGAACAGGGAGCCTTGTTATGCTGATGGGCGGGATGTAAATTGCCAACTGCCTCACTGGAGGAGTGCATTGCGTTCCCTAAAAGAAGTAATCAACAGAGCTACAGAGCCAAGGGCACATCCAGTCTAGGGAATATACATTGGGAAAACTGAAAATCAATAAGACAGGGCCACCCCCAAATTTAGGGCTGCACTGCTTACAGGAACCTCAACATGGGTACACCTTAAATATCCCAGGAAATATAAAAATGGTTCAAAAAACTCTGGTATTTATGTACGATGGAATACCCCTCAGCCATGAAATCAATGTCATAAGACCAGGAGCAGCAAAGTGAGTGGATTCAGGTACGATGATTCTAAGTGAAATAAGTCACACAGAAAAAGAAACTTCTCATAAGACATCACTTATGAAGATCCTGTAAACATGGCTACACATGAACTGAGTTAGGAAAGAGAACAGAGTCTCACATTTAGAAAACACTCTTATGCCTGCTTAAGTGGAAAGGAGAGGTGGGGTGATGCATAAAACCAGAGTTTGATATAAGCACAGGTACCATTTTAAAACCAACTGTGGAATAGACAAGACCTACACCTTCCTCAGTGAAAGGGACTCAAAACCCCATATTACCCGCAGAGGAATAGATCTGACTAGTAAGAATCTTAAAACCTATGTATTGATATGTCTCTGTAAGGGAATCAAGTGTGTCTAGACTGGCATAAACATGGCAGCGGGAATTAGCTCAAACCCACTATAAAAAGGAATTTCAAAAACAAAACCAAAAAACAGGGAAATTCTTTACATTTCCTTCAGGGTCTCTGATGAAACCTGGAATGACCCTATCTACAATGACAGCTGGATGTGGCATAAGGCTGGACACTTGGGACTGAGAGGATTGGTGAGATTGGGTGAGCAAATGCAGACCCTTTAAAGCAAAAATGCATGGCCCCCATTCCATGGGTCCCAACTCTCCATGTTGAAGGGAATATTACTACAGCTATAACATGTACGGGAAACCTAGAGAATGGACACACAGTGAATACAAATGGTTTCTAAAACTCAACGAGTAGTCCCTCTCCTGGTGCTCCGGTTTGACCTTCCAACTGCTTTACTATCAATCTCCCAACTTGGAGAGACAACCCCTGTAACCTCCTGGTTCGCACAGGTTGCCAACTTGGCAGAGGATGGAAGGGAAGAGGGAGAACCAATGAGAGAGTAGCTGTTAGGCATTTGGATGGGCACATGTCACTCTAATTTTCCGGCAGGAAGAAGAATTAACCAGAGTCACAGCCACCCACCGGGAACCAGTATAGGTCCTGAACCAAAATTTTGGACTTGCGTACAGCTCCCAAAAAACGAGTTGAAAAATGGAGCTCAGGGGCACAGCAATTCACAAACTGGCAGAGTAATAAAGGACAACTATCGTCCAAAAATCTGTTGAGGGAAGGCAACGTGGCGGACTTGAAAGCCAGGCAGAATAGCAGGAAACAGATTTCAAGAGGTACGTGGGAATCGCCTTTAAAGCACAGGAAGAGGGGCACAACTTCGACAATGACGTACTTGGCCAAAAAGGGCGTATGCGTTTTCTCCTGAATATATTCAGGAGAAAACGCATACGCCCTTTTAGGCCAAGCAAGCAAGCGGGCAATGCAAATATGCACTACAAAGAAGTATCACTTCCCACCGGTCAAAAGGGACATCCACAAAATGTGTAAAAACCAGAAAGGCAAGACTGGCCCTGGAGAACAGGGAGCCTTGTTATGCTGATGGGCAGGATGTAAATTGCCAACTGCCTCACTGGAGGAGTGCATTGCGTTCCCTAAAAGAAGTAATCAACAGAGCTACAGAGACAAGTGCATATCCAGTCTAGGGAATATACCTTGGGAAAACTGGAAATGAATAAGACAGAACCACCCCCAAATTTAGGGCTGCACTGCTTACAAGAACCTCAACTTGGGTACACCTTAAATATCCCAGGAAATATAAAAATGGTTCAAAAAACTCTGGTATTTATGTACGATGGAATATCCCTCAGCCTTGAAATCAATGTCATAAGACCAGGAGCAGCAAAGCGAGTGGATTCAGGTATGATGATTCTAAGTGAAATAAGTCACACAGAAAAAGAATCTTCTCATAAGATATCACTTATGAAGATCCTGTAAACATGGCTACACATGAACTGAGTTAGGAAAGAGAACAGAGTCTCACATTTAGAAAACACTCTTATGCCTGCTTAAGGGGAAAGGAGAGGTGGGGTGATGCATAAAACCAGAGTTTGATATAAGCACAGGTACCATTTTAAAACCAACTGTGGAATAGACAAGACCTACACCTTCCTCAGTGAAAGGGACTCAAAACCCCATATTTCCCGCAGAGGAATAGATCTGACTAGTAAGAATCTTAAAACCTATGTACTGATATGTCTCTGTAAGGGAATCAAGTGTGTCTAGACTGGCATAAACATGGCAGCGAGAATTAGCTCAAACCCACTATAAAAAGGAATTTCAAAAACAAAACCAAAAAACAGGGAAATTCTTTACATTTCCTTCAGGGTCTCTGATGAAACCTGGAATGACCCTATCTACAATGACAGCTGGATGTGGCATAAGGCTGGACACTTGGGACTGAGAGGATTGGTGAAATTGGGTGAGCAAATGCAGACCCTTTAAAGCAAAAATGCATGGCCTCCATTCCATGGGTCCCAACTCTCCATGTTGAAGGGAATATTACTACAGATATAACATGTACGGGAAACCTAGAGAATGGACACACAGTGAATACAAAAGGTTTCTAAAACTCAACGAGAAGTCCCTCTCCTGGTGTTCCGGTTTGACTTTCCAACTGCTTTCCTGTCAATCTCCCAACGTGGAGAGACAGCCCCTTTAACCTCCTGGTTCGCACAGGTTGCCAATTTGGCAGAGGATGGAAGGGAAGAGGGAGAACCAATGAGAGAGTAGCTGTTAGACATTTGGACGGGCACATGTCACTCTAATTTCCCGGCAGGAAGAAGAATTAACCAGAGTCTCAGCCACCCACCGGGAAACAGTATAGGTCCTGAGCCAAAATTTTGGACTTGCGTACAGCTCACAAAAAACGAGTTGAGAAATGGAGCACAGGGGCACAGCAATTCACAAACTGGCAGAGTAATAAAGGACAACTATCGTCCAAAAATCTGTTGAGGGGAGGCAACGGGGCGGACTTGAAAGCCAGGCAGAATAGCAGGAAACAGATTTCAAGAGGTACGTTGGAATCGCCTTTAAAGCACAGGAAGAGGGGCACGACTTCGACAGTGACGCTCTTGGCCAAAAAGTGCGTAAGCGTTTTCTTCTGAATATATTCAGGAGAAAATGCATACGCCCTTTTTGGCCAAGCAAGCAAGCGGGCAATGCAAATCTGCACTACAAAGAAGTATCACTTCCCACCGGTCAAAAGGGACATCCACAAAATGTGTAAAAACCAGAAAGGCAAGACAGGCCCTGGAGAACAGGGAGCCTTGTTATGCTGATGGGCGGGATGTAAATTGCCAACTGCCTCACTGGAGGAGTGCATTGCGTTCCCTAAAAGAAGTAATCAACAGAGCTACAGAGCCAAGGGCACATCCAGTCTAGGGAATATACATTGGGAAAACTGAAAATCAATAAGACAGGGCCACCCCCAAATTTAGGGCTGCACTGCTTACAGGAACCTCAACATGGGTACACCTTAAATATCCCAGGAAATATAAATATGGTTCAAAAAACTGTGGTATTTATGTACGACGGAATATCCCTCAGCCATGAAATCAATGTCATAAGACCAGGAGCAGCAAAGTGAGTGGATTCAGGTACGATGGTTCTAAGTGAAATAAGTCACACAGAAAAAGAAACTTCCCATAAGATATCACTTATGAAGATCCTGTAAACATGGCTACACATGAACTGAGTTAGGAAAGGGAACAGAGTCTCACATTTAGAAAACACTCTTATGCCTGCTTAAGTGGAAAGGAGAGGTGGGGTGATGCATAATACCAGAGTTTGATATAAGCACAGGTACCATTTCTAAAACCAACTGTGGAATAGACAAGACCTACATCTTGCTCAGTGAAAGGGACTCAAAACCCCATATTTCCCGCAGAGGAATAGATCTGACTAGTAAGAATCTTAAAATCTATGTATTGATATGTCTTTGTAAGGGAATGAAGTGTGTCTAGACTGGCATAAACATGGCAGCGAGAATCAGCTCAAACCCACTATAAAAAGGAATTTCAAAAACAAAACCAAAAAACAGGGAAATTCTTTACATTTCCTTCAGGGTCTCTGATGAAACCTGGAATGACCCTATCTACAATGACAGCTGGATGTGGCATAAGGCTGGACACTTGGGACTGAGAGGATTGGTGAGATTGGGTGAGCAAATGCAGACCCTTTAAAGCAAAAATGCATGGCCCCCATTCCATGGGTCCCAACTCTCCAGGTTGAAGGGAATATTACTACAGCTATAACATGTACGGGAAACCTAGAGAATGGACACACAGTGAATACAAAAGGTTTCTAAAACTCAACGAGTAGTCCCTCTCCTGGTGCTCCGGTTCGACCTTCCAACTGCTTTACTATCAATCTCCCAACTTGGAGAGGCAACCCCTGTAACCTCCTGGTTCGCACAGGTTGCCAATTTGGCAGTGGATGGAAGGGAAGAGGGAGAACCAATGAGAGAGTAGCTGTTAGGCATTTGGACGGGCACATGTCACTCTAATTTTCCGGCAGGAAGAAGAATTAACCAGAGTCACAGCCACCCACCGGGAACCAGTATAGGTCCTGAACCAAAATTTTGGACTTGCGTACAGCTCACAAAAAACGAGTTGAAAAATGGAGCACAGGGGCACAGCAATTCACAAACCGGCAGAGTAATAAAGGACAACTGTCGTCCAAAAATCTCTTGAGGGAAGGCAACGAGGCGGACTTGAAAGCGAGGCAGAATAGCAGGAAACAGATTTCAAGAGGTACGTTGGAATTGCCTTTAAAGCACAGGAAGAGGGGCACAACTTCGACAATGACGCACTTGGCCAAAAAGGGCGTATGCGTTTTCTCCTGAATATATTCAGGAGAAAACGCATACGCCCTTTTTGGCCAAGCAAGCAAGCGGGCAATGCAAATCTGCACTACAAAGAAGTATCACTTCCCACCGGTCAAAAGGGACATCCACAAAATGTGTAAAAACCAGAAAGGCAAGACAGGCCCTGGAGAACAGGGAGCCTTTTTATGCTGATGGGCGGGATGTAAATTGCCAACTGCCTCACTGGAGGAGTGCATTGCGTTCCCTAAAACAAGTAAACAACAGAGCTACAGAGCCAAGGGCACTTCCAGTCTAGGGAATATACCTTGGGAAAACTGAAAATCAATAAGACAGAGCCACCCCCAAATTTAGGGCTGCACGGCTTACAAGAACCTCAACTTGGGTACACCTTAAATATCCCAGGAAATATAAAAATGGTTCAAAAAACTGTGGTATTTATGTACGACGGAATATCCCTCAGCCATGAAATCAATGTCATAAGACCAGGAGCAGCAAAGTGAGTGGATTCAGGTACGATGATTCTAAGTGAAATAAGTCACACAGAAAAAGAAACTTCTCATAAGATATCACTTATGAAGATCCTGTAAACATGGCTACACATGAACTGAGTTAGGAAAGAGAACAGAGTCTCACATTTAGAAAACACTCTTATGCCTGCTTAAGGGGAAAGGAGAGGTGGGGTGATGCATAAAACCAGAGTTTGATATAAGCACAGGTACCATTTCTAAAACCAACTGTGGAATAGACAAGACCTATACCTTCCTCAGTGAAAGGGACTCAAAACCCCATATTTCCCGCAGAGGAATAGATCTGACTAGTAAGAATCTTAAAACCTATGTATTGATATGTCTCTGTAAGGGAATCACGTGTGTCTAGACTGGCATAAACATGGCAGTGAGAATCAGCTCAAACCCACTATAAAAAGGAATTTCAAAAACAAAACCAAAAAACAGGGAAATTCTTTACATTTCCTTCAGGGTCTCTGATGAAACCTGGAATGACCCTATCTACAATGACAGCTGGATGTGGCATAAGGCTGGACACTTGGGACTGAGAGGATTGGTGAGATTGGGTGAGCAAATGCAGACCCTTTAAAGCAAAAATGCATGTCCCCCATTCCATGGGTCCCAACTCTCCATGTTGAAGGGAATATTACTACAGATATAACATGTACGGGAAACCTATAGAATGGACACACACTGAATACAAAATGTTTCTAAAACTCAACGAGAAGTCCGTCTCCTGGTGCTCCGGTTTGACTTTGCAACTGCTTTCCTATCAATCTCCAAACTTGGAGAGACAGCCCCTTTAACCTCCTGGTTCGCACAGGCTGCCAATTTGGCAGAGGATGGAAGGGAAGAGGGAGAACCAATGAGAGAGTAGCTGTTAGACATTTGGACGGACACAAGTCACTCTAATTTCCCGGCAGGAAGAAGAATTAACCAGAGTCTCAGCCACCCACCGGGAACCAGTATAGGTCCTGAACCAAAATTTTGGACTTGCGTACAGCTCACAAAAAACGAGTTGAAAAATGGAGCACAGGGGCACAGCAATTCACAAACTGGCAGAGTAATAAAGGACAACTGTCGTCCAAAAATCTCTTGAGGGAAGGCAACGAGGCGGACTTGAAAGCGAGGCAGAATAGCAGGAAACAGATTTCAAGAGGTACGTTGGAATCGCCTTTAAAGCACAGGCAGAGGGGCACAACTTCGACAATGACGCACTTGGCCAAAAAGGGCGTATGTGTTTTCTCCTGAATATATTCAGGAGAAAACGCATACGCCCTTTTTGGCCAAGAAAGCAAGCGGGCAATGCAAATCTGCACTACAAAGAAGTATCACTTCCCACCGGTCAAAAGGGACATCCACAAAATGTGTAAAAACCAGAAAGGCAAGACAGGCCCTGGAGAACAGGGAGCCTTTTTATGCTGATGGGCGGGATGTAAATTGCCAACTGCCTCACTGGAGGAGTGCATTGCGTTCCCTAAAACAAGTAAACAACAGAGATACAGAGCCAAGGGCACTTCCAGTCTAGGGAATATACCTTGGGAAAACTGAAAATCAATACGACAGAGCCCCACCCAAATTTAGGGCTGCACTGCTTACAAGTACATCAACTTGTGTACACCTTAAATATCCCAGGAAATATAAAAATGGTTCAAAAAACTGTGGTATTTATGTACGACGGAATATCCCTCAGCCATGAAATCAATGTCATAAGACTAGGAGCAGCAAAGTGAGTGGATTCAGGTACGATGATTCTAAGTGAAATAAGTCACACAGAAAAAGAAACTTCTCATAAGATATCACTTATGAAGATCCTGTAAACATGGCTACACATGAACTGAGTTAGGAAAGAGAACAGAGTCTCACATTTAGAAAACACTCTTATGCCTGCTTAAGGGGAAAGGAGAGGTGGGGTGATGCATAAAACCAGAGTTTGATATAAGCACAGGTACCATTTCTAAAACCAACTGTCGAATAGACAAGACCTACACCTTCCTCAGTGAAAGGGACTCAAAACCCCATATTTCCCGCAGAGGAATAGATCTGACTAGTAAGAATCTTAAAATCTTTGTATTGATATGTCTCTGTAAGGGAATCAAGTGTGTCTAGACTGGCATAAACATGGCAGCGAGAATCAGCTCAAACCCACTATAAAAAGGAATTTCAAAAACAAAACCAAAAAACAGGGAAATTCTTTACATTTCCTTCAGGGTCTATGATGAAACCTGGAATGACCCTATCTACAATGACAGCTGGATGTGGCATAAGGCTGGAGACTTGGGACTGAGAGGATTGGTGAGATTGGGTGAGCAAATGCAGACCCTTTAAAGCAAAAATGCATGGCCCCCATTCCATGGGTCCCAACTCTCCATGTTGAAGGGAATATTACTACAGCTATAACATGTACGGGAAACCTAGAGAATGGACACACTGTGAATACAAAAGGTTTCTAAAACTCAACGAGTAGTCCCTCTCCTGGTGCTCCGGTTTGACCTTCCAACTGCTTTACTATCAATCTCCCAACTTGGAGAGACAACCCCTGTAACCTCCTGGTTCGCACAGGTTGCCAATTTGGCAGAGGATGGAAGGGAAGAGGGAGAATCAATGAGAGAGTAGCTGTTAGGCATTTGGACGGGCACATGTCACTCTAATTTTCCGGCAGGAAGAAGAATTAACCAGAGTCACAGCCACACACCGGGAACCAGTATAGGTCCTGAACCAAAATTTTGGACTTGCGTACAGCTCACAAAAAACGAGTTGAAAAATGGAGCTCAGGGGCACAGCAATTCACAAACTGGCAGAGTAATAAAGGACAACTATCGTCCAAAAATCTGTTGAGGGAAGGCAACGTGGCGGACTTGAAAGCCAGGCAGAATAGCAGGAAACAGATTTCAAGAGGTACGTTGGAATCGCCTTTAAAGCACAGGAAGAGGGGCACAACTTCGACAATGACGTACTTGGCCAAAAAGGGCGTATGCGTTTTCTCCTGAATATATTCAGGAGAAAACGCATACGCCCTTTTTGGCCAAGCAAGCAAGCGGGCAATGCAAATCTGCACTACAAAGAAGTATCACTTCCCACCGGTCAAAAGGGACATCCACAAAATGTGTAAAAACCAGAAAGGCAAGACAGGCCCTGAAGAACAGGGAGCCTTGTTATGCTGATGGGCAGGATGTAAATTGCCAACTGCCTCACTGGAGGAGTGCATTGCGTTCCCTAAAAGAAGTAATCAACAGAGCTACAGAGCCAAGGGCATATCCAGTCTAGGGAATATACCTTGGGAAAACTGAAAATCAATAAGACAGAACCACACCCAAATTTAGGGCTGCACTGCTTACAAGAACCTCAACTTGGGTACACCTTAAATATCCCAGGAAATATAAAAATGGTTCAAAAAACTCTGGTATTTATGTACGATGGAATATCCCTCAGCCATGAAATCAATGTCATAAGACCAGGAGCAGCAAAGTGAGTGGATTCAGGTATGATGATTCTAAGTGAAATAAGTCACACAGAAAAAGAAACTTCTCATAAGATATCACTTATGAAGATCCTGTAAACATGGCTACACATGAACTGAGTTAGGAAAGAGAACAGAGTCTCACATTTAGAAAACACTCTTATGCCTGCTTAAGGGGAAAGGAGAGGTGGGGTGATGCATAAAACCAGAGTTTGATATAAGCACAGGTACCATTTTAAAACCAACTGTGGAATAGACAAGACCTACACCTTCCTCAGTGAAAGGGACTCAAAACCCCATATTACCCGCAGAGGAATAGATCTGACTAGTAAGAATCTTAAAACCTATGTATTGATATGTCTCTGTAAGGGAATCAAGTGTGTCTAGACTGGCATAAACATGGCAGCGAGAATTAGCTCAAACCCACTATAAAAAGGAATTTCAAAAACAAAACCAAAAAACAGGGAAATTCTTTACATTTCCTTCAGGGTCTCTGATGAAACCTGGAATGACCCTATCTACAATGACAGCTGGAAGTGGCATAAGGCTGGACACTTGGCACTGAGAGGATTGGTGAAATTGGGTGAGCAAATGCAGACCCTTTAAAGCAAAAATGCATGGCCCCCATTCCATGGGTCCCAACTCTCCATGTTGATGGGAATATTACTACAGATATAACATGTACGGGAAACCTAGAGAATGGACACACAGTGAATACAAAAGGTTTCAAAAACTCAACGAGAAGTCCCTCTCCTGGTGTTCGGGTTTGACTTTCCAACTGCTTTCCTGTCAATCTCCCAACTTGGAGAGACAGCCCCTTTAACCTCCTGGTTCGCACAGGTTGCCAATTTGGCAGAGGATGGAAGGGAAGAGGGAGAACCAATGAGAGAGTAGCTGTTAGACATTTGGACGGGCACATGTCACTCTAATTTCCCGGCAGGAAGAAGAATTAACCAGATTCTCAGCCACCCACCAGGAACCAGTATAGGTCCTGAACCAAAATTTTGGACTTGTGTACAGCTCACAAAAAACGAGTTGAAAAATGGAGCACAGGGGCACAGCAATTCACAAACCGGCAGAGTAATAAAGGACAACTGTCGTCCAAAAATCTCTTGAGGGAAGGCAACGAGGCGGACTTGAAAGCGAGGCAGAATAGCAGGAAACAGATTTCAAGAGGTACGTTGGAATCGCCTTTAAAGCACAGGAAGAGGGGCACAACTTCGACAATGACGCACTTGGCCAAAAAGGGCGTATGCGTTTTCTCCTGAATATATTCAGGAGAAAACGCATACGCCCTTTTTGGCCAAGCAAGCAAGCGGGCAATGCAAATCTGCACTACAAAGAAGTATCACTTCCCACCGGTCAAAAGGGACATCCACAAAATGTGTAAAAACCAGAAAGGCAAGACAGGCCCTGGAGAACAGGGAGCCTTTTTATGCTGATGGGCGGGATGTAAATTGCCAACTGCCTCACTGGAGGAGTGCATTGCGTTCCCTAAAACAAGTAAACAACAGAGATACAGAGCCAAGGGCACTTCCAGTCTAGGGAATATACCTTGGGAAAACTGAAAATCAATAAGACAGAGCCACCCCCAAATTTAGGGCTGCACTGCTTACAAGAACCTCAACTTGGGTACACCTTAAATATCCCAGGAAATATAAAAATGGTTCAAAAATCTGTGGTATTTATGTACGACGGAATATCCCTCAGCCATGAAATCAATGTCATAAGACCAGGAGCAGCAAAGTGAGTGGATTCAGGTACGATGATTCTAAGTGAAATAAGTCACACAGAAAAAGAAACTTCTCATAAGATATCACTTATGAAGATCCTGTAAACATGGCTACACATGAACTGAGTTAGGAAAGAGAACAGAGTCTCACATTTAGAAAACACTGTTATGCCTGCTTAAGGGGAAAGGAGAGGTGGGGTGATGCATAAAACCAGAGTTTGATATAAGCACAGGTACCATTTCTAAAACCAACTGTGGAATAGACAAGACCTATACCTTCCTCAGTGAAAGGGACTCAAAACCCCATATTTCCCGCAGAGGAATAGATCTGACTAGTAAGAATCTTAAAACCTATGTATTGATATGTCTCTGTAAGGGAATCACGTGTGTCTAGACTGGCATAAACATGGCAGTGAGAATCAGCTCAAACCCACTACAAAAAGGAATTTCAAAAACAAAACCAAAAAACAGGGAAATTCTTTACATTTCCTTCAGGGTCTCTGATGAAACCTGGAATGACCCTATCTACAATGACAGCTGGATGTGGCATAAGGCTGGACACTTGGGACTGAGAGGATTGGTGAGATTGGGTGAGCAAATGCAGACCCTTTAAAGCAAAAATGCATGTCCCCCATTCCATGGGTCCCAACTCTCCATGTTGAAGGGAATATTACTACAGATATAACATGTACGGGAAACCTAGAGAATGGACACACACTGAATACAAAAGGTTTCTAAAACTCAACGAGAAGTCCGTCTCCTGGTGCTCCGGTTTGACTTTGCAACTGCTTTCCTATCAATCTCCAAACTTGGAGAGACAGCCCCTTTAACCTCCTGGTTCGCACAGGCTGCCAATTTGGCAGAGGATGGAAGGGAAGAGGGAGAACCAATGAGAGAGTAGCTGTTAGACATTTGGACGGACACAAGTCACTCTAATTTCCCGGCAGGAAGAAGAATTAACCAGAGTCTCAGCCACCCACCGGGAACCAGTATAGGTCCTGAACCAAAATTTTGGACTTGCGTACAGCTCACAAAAAACGAGTTGAAAAATGGAGCACAGGGGCACAGCAATTCACAAACTGGCAGAGTAATAAAGGACAACTGTCGTCCAAAAATCTCTTGAGGAAAGGCAACGAGGCGGACTTGAAAGCGAGGCAGAATAGCAGGAAACAGATTTCAAGAGGTACGTTGGAATCGCCTTTAAAGCACAGGCAGAGGGGCACAACTTCGACAATGACGCACTTGGCCAAAAAGGGCGTATGTGTTTTCTCCTGAATATATTCAGGAGAAAACGCATACGCCCTTTTTGGCCAAGAAAGCAAGCGGGCAATGCAAATCTGCACTACAAAGAAGTATCACTTCCCACCGGTCAAAAGGGACATCCACAAAATGTGTAAAAACCAGAAAGGCAAGACAGGCCCTGGAGAACAGGGAGCCTTTTTATGCTGATGGGCGGGATGTAAATTGCCAACTGCCTCACTGGAGGAGTGCATTGCGTTCCCTAAAACAAGTAAACAACAGAGATACAGAGCCAAGGGCACTTCCAGTCTAGGGAATATACCTTGGGAAAACTGAAAATCAATACGACGGAGCCCCACCCAAATTTAGGGCTGCACTGCTTACAAGAACCTCAACTTGTGTACACCTTAAATATCCCAGGAAATATAAAAATGGTTCAAAAAACTGTGGTATTTATGTACGACGGAATATCCCTCAGCCATGAAATCAATGTCATAAGACTAGGAGCATCAAAGTGAGTGGATTCAGGTACGATGATTCTAAGTGAAATAAGTCACACAGAAAAAGAAACTTCTCATAAGATATCACTTATGAAGATCCTGTAAACATGGCTACACATGAACTGAGTTAGGAAAGAGAAGAGAGTCTCACATTTAGAAAACACTCTTATGCCTGCTTAAGGGGAAAGGAGAGGTGGGGTGATGCATAAAACCAGAGTTTGATATAAGCACAGGTACCATTTCTAAAACCAACTGTGGAATAGACAAGACCTACACCTTCCTCAGTGAAAGGGACTCAAAACCCCATATTTCCCGCAGAGGAATAGATCTGACTAGTAAGAATCTTAAAATCTTTGTATTGATATGTCTCTGTAAGGGAATCAAGTGTGTCTAGACTGGCATAAACATGGCAGCGAGAATCAGCTCAAACCCACTATAAAAAGGAATTTCAAAAACAAAACCAAAAAACAGGGAAATTCTTTACATTTCCTTCAGGGTCTATGATGAAACCTGGAATGACCCTATCTACAATGACAGCTGGATGTGGCATAAGGCTGGAGACTTGGGACTGAGAGGATTGGTGAGATTGGGTGAGCAAATGCAGACCCTTTAAAGCAAAAATGCATGGCCCCCATTCCATGGGTCCCAACTCTCCAGGTTGAAGGGAATATTACTACAGCTATAACATGTACGGGAAACCTAGAGAATGCACACACTGTGAATACAAAAGGTTTCTAAAACTCAACGAGTAGTCCCTCTCCTGGTGCTCCGGTTTGACCTTCCAACTGCTTTACTATCAATCTCCCAACTTGGAGAGACAACCCCTGTAACCTCCTGGTTCGCACAGGTTGCCAATTTGGCAGAGGATGGAAGGGAAGAGGGAGAATCAATGAGAGAGTAGCTGTTAGGCATTTGGACGGGCACATGTCACTCTAATTTTCCGGCAGGAAGAAGAATTAACCAGAGTCACAGCCACACACCGGGAACCAGTATAGGTCCTGAACCAAAATTTTGGACTTGCGTACAGCTCACAAAAAACGAGTTGAAAAATGGAGCTCAGGGGCACAGCAATTCACAAACTGGCAGAGTAATAAAGGACAACTATCGTCCAAAAATCTGTTGAGGGAAGGCAACGTGGCGGACTTGAAAGCCAGGAAGAATAGCAGGAAACAGATTTCAAGAGGTACGTTGGAATCGCCTTTAAAGCACAGGAAGAGGGGCACAACTTCGACAATGACATACTTGGCCAAAAAGGGCGTATGTGTTTTCTCCTGAATATATTCAGGAGAAAACGCATACGCCCTTTTTGGCCAAGCAAGCAAGCGGGCAATGCAAATCTGCACTACAAAGAAGTATCACTTCCCACCGGTCAAAAGGGACATCCACAAAATGTGTAAAAACCAGAAAGGCAAGACAGGCCCTGGAGAACAGGGAGCCTTGTTATGCTGATGGGCAGGATGTAAATTGCCAACTGCCTCACTGGAGGAGTGCATTGCGTTCCCTAAAAGAAGTAATCAACAGAGCTACAGAGCCAAGGGCATATCCAGTCTAGGGAATATACCTTGGGAAAACTGAAAATCAATAAAACAGAACCACACCCAAATTTAGGGCTGCACTGCTTACAAGAACCTCAACTTGGGTACACCTTAAATATCCCAGGAAATATAAAAATGGTTCAAAAAACTCTGGTATTTATGTACGATGGAATATCCCTCAGCCATGAAATCAATGTCATAAGACCAGGAGCAGCAAAGTGAGTGGATTCAGGTACGATGATTCTAAGTGAAATAAGTCACACAGAAAAAGAAACTTCTCATAAGATATCACTTATGAAGATCCTGTAAACATGGCTACACATGAACTGAGTTAGGAAAGAGAACAGAGTCTCACATTTAGAAAACACTGTTATGCCTGCTTAAGGGGAAAGGAGAGGTGGGGTGATGCATAAAACCAGAGTTTGATATAAGCACAGGAACCATTTCTAAAACCAACAGTGGAATAGACAAGACCTACACCTTCCTCAGTGAAAGGGACTCAAAACCCCATTTTTCCCGCAGAGGAATATATCTGACTAGTAAGAATCTTAAAACCTATGTATTGATATGTCTCTGTAAGGGAATCACGTGTGTCTAGACTGCCATAAACATGGCAGTGAGAATCAGCTCAAACCCACTATAAAAAGGAATTTCAAAAACAAAACCAAAAAACAGGGAAATTCTTTCCATTTCCTTCAGGGTCTCTGATGAAACCTGGAATGACCCTATCTACAATGAGAGCTGGAGGTGGCATAAGGCTGGACACTTGGGACTGAGAGGATTGGTGAGATTGGGTGAGCAAATGCAGACCCTTTAAAGCAAAAATGCATGTCCCCCATTTCATGGGTCCCAACTCTCCATGTTGAAGGGAATATTACTACAGATATAACATGTACGGGAAACCTAGAGAATGGACACGCACTGAATACAAAAGGTTTCTAAAACTCAACGAGAAGTCCGTCTCCTGGTGCTCCGGTTTGACTTTGCAACTGCTTTCCTATCAATCTCCCAACTTGGAGAGACAGCCCCTTTAACCTCCTGGTTCGCACAGGTTGCCAATTTGGCAGAGGATGGAAGGGAAGAGGGAGAACCAATGAGAGAGTAGCTGTTAGACATTTGGACGGACACAAGTCACTCTAATTTCCCGGCAGGAAGAAGAATTAACCAGAGTCTCAGCCACCCACCGGGAACCAGTATAGGTCCTGAACCAAAATTTTGGACTTGCGTACAGCTCACAAAAAACGAGTTGAAAAATGGAGCACAGGGGCACAGCAATTCACAAACTGGCAGAGTAATAAAGGACAACTGTCGTCCAAAAATCTCTTGAGGGAAGGCAACGAGGCGGACTTGAAAGCGAGGCAGAATAGCAGGAAACAGATTTCAAGAGGTACGTTGGAATCGCCTTTAAAGCACAGGCAGAGGGGCACAATTTCGACAATGACGCACTTGGCCAAAAAGGGCGTATGTGTTTTCTCCTGAATATATTCAGGAGAAAACGCATACGCCCTTTTTGGCCAAGAAAGCAAGCGGGCAATGCAAATCTGCACTACAAAGAAGTATCACTTCCCACCGGTCAAAAGGGACATCCACAAAATGTGTAAAACCCAGAAAGGCAAGACAGGCCCTGGAGAACAGGGAGCCTTTTTATGCTGATGGGCGGGATGTAAATTGCCAACTGCCTCACTGGAGGAGTGCATTGCGTTCCCTAAAACAAGTAAACAACAGAGATACAGAGCCAAGGGCACTTCCAGTCTAGGGAATATACCTTGGGAAAACTGAAAATCAATAAGACAGAGCCACACCCAAATTTAGGGCTGCACTGCTTACAAGAACCTCAACTTGTGTACACCTTAAATATCCCAGGAAATATAAAAATGGTTCAAAAAACTGTGGTATTTATGTACGACGGAATATCCCTCAGCCATGAAATCAATGTCATAAGTCTAGGAGCAGCAAAGTGAGTGGATTCAGGTACGATGATTCTAAGTGAAATAAGTCACACAGAAAAAGAAACTTCTCATAAGTTATCACTTATGAAGATCCTGTAAACATGGCTACACATGAACTGAGTTAGGAAAGAGAACAGAGTCTCACATTTAGAAAACACTCTTATGCCTGCTTAAGGGGAAAGGAGAGGTGGGGTGATGCATAAAACCAGAGTTTGATATAAGCACTGGTACCATTTCTAAAACCAACTGTGGAATAGACAAGACCTACACCTTCCTCAGTGAAAGGGACTCAAAACCCCATATTTCCCGCAGAGGAATAGATCTGACTAGTAAGAATCTTAAAACCTATGTATTGATATGTCTCTGTAAGGGAATCAAATGTGTCTAGACTGGCATAAACATGGCAGTGAGAATCAGCTGAAACCCACTATAAAAAGGAAATTCAAAAACAAAACCAAAAAACAGGGAAATTCTTTCCATTTCCTTCAGGGTCTCTGATGAAACCTGGAATGACCCTATCTACAATGACAGCTGGAAGTGGCATAAGGCTGGACACTTGGGACTGAGAGGATTGGTGAGATTGGGTGAGCAAATGCAGACCCTTTAAAGCAAAAATGCATGGCCCCCATTCCATGGGTCCCAACTCTCCATGTTGAAGGGAATATTACTACAGATATAACATGTACGGGAAACCTAGAGAATGGACACACACTGAATACAAAAGGTTTCTAAAACTCAACGAGAAGTCCCTCTCCTGGTGCTCCGTTTTGACTTTGCAACTGCTTTCCTATCAATCTCCCAACTTGGAGAGACAGCCCCTTTAACCTCCTGGTTCGCACAGGTTGCCAATTTGGCAGAGGATGGAAGGGAAGAGGGAGAACCAATGAGAGAGTAGCTGTTAGACATTTGGACGGGCACATGTCACTCTAATTTCCCGGCAGGAAGAAGAATTAACCAGAGTCTCAGCCACCCACCGGGAACCAGTATAGGTCCTGAACCAAAATTTTGGACTTGCGTACAGCTCACAAAAACGAGTTGAAAAATGGAGCACAGGGGCACAGCAATTCACAAACTGGCAGAGTAATAAAGGACAAATGTCGTCCAAAAATCTCTTGAGGGAAGGCAACGAGGCGGACTTGAAAGCGAGGCAGAATAGCAGGAAACAGATTTCAAGAGGTACGTTGGAATCGCCTTTAAAGCACAGGCAGAGGGGCACAACTTCGACAATGACGCACTTCAGGAGAAAACGCATACCCCCTTTTTGGCCAAGAAAGCAAGCGGGCAATGCAAATCTGCACTACAAAGAAGTATCACTTCCCACCGGTCAAAAGGGACCTCCACAAAATGTGTAAAAACCAGAAAGGCAAGACAGGCCCTGGAGAACAGGGAGCCTTTTTATGCTGATGGGCGGGATGTATATTGCCAACTGCCTCACTGAAGGAGTGCATTGCGTTCCCTAAAACAAGTAAACAACAGAGATACAGAGCCAAGGGCACTTCCAGTCTAGGGAATATACCTTGGGAAAACTGAAATTCAGTAAGACAGAGCCACCCCCAAATTTAGGGCTGCACTGCTTACAAGAACCTCCACATGAGTACACCTTAAATATCCCAGGAAATATAAAAATGGTTCAAAAAACTGTGGTATTTATGTACGACGGAATATCCCTCAGCCATGAAATCAATGTCATAAGACCAGGAGCAGCAAAGTGAGTGGATTCAGGTACGATGATTCTAAGTGAAATAAGTCACACAGAAAAAGAAACTTCTCATAAGATATCACTTATGAAGATCCTGTAAACATGGCTACACATGAACTGAGTTAGGAAAGAGAACAGAGTCTCACATTTAGAAAACACTCTTATGCCTGCTTAAGGGGAAAGGAGAGGTGGGGTGATGCATAAAACCAGAGTTTGATATAAGCACAGGTACCATTTCTAAAACCAACTGTGGAATAGACAAGACCTACACCTTCCTCAGTGAAAGGGACTCAAAACCCCATATTTCCCGCAGAGGAATAGATCTGACTAGTAAGAATCTTAAAACCTATGTATTGATATGTCTCTGTAAGGGAATCAAATGTGTCTAGACCGGCATAAACATGGCAGTGAGAATCAGCTGAAACCCACTATAAAAAGGAAATTCAAAAACAAAACCAAAAAACAGGGAAATTCTTTACATTTCCTTCAGGGTCTCTGATGAAACCTGGAATGACCCTATCTACAATGACAGCTGGAAGTGGCATAAGGCTGGACACTTGGGACTGAGAGGATTGGTGAGATTGGGTGAGCAAATGCAGACCCTTTAAAGCAAAAATGCATGGCCCCCATTCCATGGGTCCCAACTCTCCATGTTGAAGGGAATATTACTACAGATATAACATGTACGGGAAACCTAGAGAATGGACACACAGTGAATACAAAAGGTTTCTAAAACTCAACGAGAAGTCCCTCTCCTGGTGCTCCGGTTTGACTTTGCAACTGCTTTCCTATCAATCTCCCAACTTGGAGAGACAGCCCCTTTAACCTCCTGGTTCGCACAGGTTGCCAATTTGGCAGAGGATGGAAGGGAAGAGGGAGAACCAATGAGAGAGTAGCTGTTAGACATTTGGACGGGCACATGTCACTCTAATTTCCCGGCAGGAAGAAGAATTAACCAGAGTCTCAGCCACCCACCGGGAACCAGTATAGGTCCTGAACCAAAATTTTGGACTTGCGTACAGCTCACAAAAACGAGTTGAAAAATGGAGCACAGGGGCACAGCAATTCACAAACTGGCAGAGTAATAAAGGACAAATGTCGTCCAAAAATCTCTTGAGGGAAGGCAACGAGGCGGACTTGAAAGCGAGGCAGAATAGCAGGAAACAGATTTCAAGAGGTACGTTGGAATCGCCTTTAAAGCACAGGCAGAGGGGCACAACTTCGACAATGACGCACTTCAGGAGAAAACGCATACCCCCTTTTTGGCCAAGAAAGCAAGCGGGCAATGCAAATCTGCACTACAAAGAAGTATCACTTCCCACCGGTCAAAAGGGACCTCCACAAAATGTGTAAAAACCAGAAAGGCAAGACAGGCCCTGGAGAACAGGGAGCCTTTTTATGCTGATGGGCGGGATGTATATTGCCAACTGCCTCACTGAAGGAGTGCATTGCGTTCCCTAAAACAAGTAAACAACAGAGATACAGAGCCAAGGGCACTTCCAGTCTAGGGAATATACCTTGGGAAAACTGAAATTCAGTAAGACAGAGCCACCCCCAAATTTAGGGCTGCACTGCTTACAAGAACCTCCACATGAGTACACCTTAAATATCCCAGGAAATATAAAAATGGTTCAAAAAACTGTGGTATTTATGTACGACGGAATATCCCTCAGCCATGAAATCAATGTCATAAGACCAGGAGCAGCAAAGTGAGTGGATTCAGGTACGATGATTCTAAGTGAAATAAGTCACACAGAAAAAGAAACTTCTCATAAGATATCACTTATGAAGATCCTGTAAACATGGCTACACATGAACTGAGTTAGGAAAGAGAACAGAGTCTCACATTTAGAAAACACTCTTATGCCTGCTTAAGGGGAAAGGAGAGGTGGGGTGATGCATAAAACCAGAGTTTGATATAAGCACAGGTACCATTTCTAAAACCAACTGTGGAATAGACAAGACCTACACCTTCCTCAGTGAAAGGGACTCAAAACCCCATATTTCCCGCAGAGGAATAGATCTGACTAGTAAGAATCTTAAAACCTATGTATTGATATGTCTCTGTAAGGGAATCAAATGTGTCTAGACCGGCATAAACATGGCAGTGAGAATCAGCTGAAACCCACTATAAAAAGGAAATTCAAAAACAAAACCAAAAAACAGGGAAATTCTTTACATTTCCTTCAGGGTCTCTGATGAAACCTGGAATGACCCTATCTACAATGACAGCTGGAAGTGGCATAAGGCTGGACACTTGGGACTGAGAGGATTGGTGAGATTGGGTGAGCAAATGCAGACCCTTTAAAGCAAAAATGCATGGCCCCCATTCCATGGGTCCCAACTCTCCATGTTGAAGGGAATATTACTACAGATATAACATGTACGGGAAACCTAGAGAATGGACACACAGTGAATACAAAAGGTTTCTAAAACTCAACGAGAAGTCCCTCTCCTGGTGCTCCGGTTTGACTTTGCAACTGCTTTCCTATCAATCTCCCAACTTGGAGAGACAGCCCCTTTAACCTCCTGGTTCGCACAGGTTGCCAATTTGGCAGAGGATGGAAGGGAAGAGGGAGAACCAATGAGAGAGTAGCTGTTAGACATTTGGACGGGCACATGTCACTCTAATTTCCCGGCAGGAAGAAGAATTAACCAGAGTCTCAGCCACCCACTGGGAACCAGTATAGGTCCTGAACCAAAATTTTGGACTTGCGTACAGCTCACAAAAAACGAGTTGAAAAATGGAGCTCAGGGGCACAGCAATTCACAAACTGGCAGAGTAATAAAGGACAACTATCGTCCAAAAATCTGTTGAGGGAAGGCAACGAGGCGGACTTGAAAGCCAGGCAGAATAGCAGGAAACAGATTTCAAGAGGTACGTTGGAATCGCCTTTAAAGCACAGGAAGAGGGGCACAACTTCGACAGTGACGCACTGGGCCAAAAAGGGCGTAAGCGTATTCTTCTGAATATATTCAGGAGAAAATGCATACGCCCTTTTTGGCCAAGCAAGCAAGCAGGCAATGCAAATCTGCACTACAAAGAAGTATCACTTCCCACCGGTCAAAAGGGACATCCACAAAATGTGTAAAAACCAGAAAGGCAAGACAGGCCCTGGAGAACAGGGAGCCTTGTTATGCTGATGGGCGGGATGTAAATTGCCAACTGCCTCACTGGAGGAGTGCATTGCGTTCCCTAAAATAAGTAATCAACAGAGCTACAGAGCCAAGGGCACATCCAGTCTAGGGAATATACATTGGGAAAACTGAAAATCAATAAGACAGGGCCACCCCCAAATTTAGGGCTGCACTGCTTACAGGAACCTCAACATGGGTACACCTTAAATATCCCAGGAAATATAAAAATGGTTCAAAAAACTGTGGTATTTATGTACGACGGAATATCCCTCAGCCATGAAATCAATGTCATAAGACCAGGAGCAGCAAAGTGAGTGGATTCAGGTACGATGATTCTAAGTGAAATAAGTCACACAGAAAAAGAAACTTCTCATAAGATATCACTTATGAAGATCCTGTAAACATGGCTACACATGAACTGAGTTAGGAAAGAGAACAGAGTCTCACATTTAGAAAACACTGTTATGCCTGCTTAAGTGGAAAGGAGAGGTGGGGTGATGCATAATACCAGAGTTTGATATAAGCACAGGTACCATTTCTAAAACCAACTGTGGAATAGACAAGACCTACATCTTCCTCAGTGAAAGGGACTCAAAACCCCATATTTCCCGCAGAGGAATAGATCTGACTAGTAAGAATCTTAAAACCTATGTATTGATATGTCTCTGTAAGGGAATCAAATGTGTCTAGACTGGCATAAACATGGCAGCGAGAATCAGCTCAAACCCACTATAAAAAGGAATTTCAAAAACAAAACCAAAAAACAGGGAAATTCTTTACATTTCCTTCAGGTTCTCTGATGAAACCTGGAATGACCCTATCTACAATGACAGCTGGATGTGGCATAAGGCTGGACACTTGGGACTGAGAGGATTGGTGAGATTGGGTGAGCAAATGCAGACCCTTTAAAGCAAAAATGCATGGCCCCCATTCCATGGGTCCCAACTCTCCAGGTTGAAGGGAATATTACTACAGCTATAACATGTACGGGAAACCTAGAGAATGCACACACTGTGAATACAAAAGGTTTCTAAAACTTAACGAGTAGTCCCTCTCCTGGTGCTCCGGTTTTACCTTCCAACTGCTTTACTATCAATCTCCCAACTTGGAGAGACAACCCCTTTAACCTCCTGGTTCGCACAGGTTGCCAATTTGGCAGAGGATGGAAGGGAAGAGGGAGAAACAATGAGAGAGTAGCTGTTAGGCATTTGGACGGGCACATGTCACTCTAATTTTCCGGCAGGAAGAAGAATTAACCAGAGTCACAGCCACCCACCGGGAACCAGTATAGGTCCTGAACCAAAATTTTGGACTTGCGTACAGCTCACAAAAAACGAGTTGAAAAATGGAGCTCAGGGGCACAGCAATTCACAAACTGGCAGAGTAATAAAGGTCAACTATCGTCCAAAAATCTGTTGAGGGAAGGCAACGTGGCGGACTTGAAAGCCAGGCAGAATAGCAGGAAACAGATTTCAAGAGGTACGTTGGAATCGCCTTTAAAGCACAGGAAGAGGGGCACAACTTCGACAATGACGTACTTGGCCAAAAAGGGCGTATGCGTTTTCTCCTGAATATATTCAGGAGAAAACGCATACGCCCTTTTTGGCCAAGCAAGCAAGCGGGCAATGCAAATCTGCACTACAAAGAAGTATCACTTCCCACCGGTCAAAAGGGACATCCACAAAATGTGTAAAAACCAGAAAGGCAAGACAGGCCCTGGAGAACAGGGAGCCTTCTTATGCTGATGGGCAGGATGTAAATTGCCAACTGCCTCACTGGAGGAGTGCATTGCGTTCCCTAAAAGAAGTAATCAACAGAGCTACGGAGCCAAGTGCATATCCAGTCTAGGGAATATACCTTGGGAAAACTGAAAATCAATAAGACAGAACCACACCCAAATTTAGGGCTGCACTGCTTACAAGAACCTCAACTTGGGTACACCTTAAATATCCCAGGAAATATAAAAATGGTTCAAAAAACTCTGGTATTTATGTACGATGGAATATCCCTCAGCCATGAAATCAATGTCATAAGACCAGGAGCAGCAAAGTGAGTGGATTCAGGTATGATGATTCTAAGTGAAATAAGTCACACAGAAAAAGAATCTTCTCATAAGATATCACTTATGAAGATCCTGTAAACATGGCTACACATGAACTGAGTTAGGAAAGAGAACAGAGTCTCACATTTAGAAAACACTCTTATGCCTGCTTAAGGGGAAAGGAGAGGTGGGGTGATGCATAAGACCAGAGTTTGATATAAGCACAGGTACCATTTTAAAACCAACTGTGGAATAGACAAGACCTACACCTTCCTCAGTGAAAGGGACTCAAAACCCCATATTTCCCGCAGAGGAATAGATCTGACTAGTAAGAATCTTAAAACCTATGTATTGATATGTCTCTGTAAGGGAATCAAGTGTGTCTAGACTGGCATAAACATGGCAGCGAGAATTAGCTCAAACCCACTATAAAAAGGAATTTCAAAAACAAAACCAAAAAACAGGGAAATTCTTTACATTTCCTTCAGGGTCTCTGATGAAACCTGGAATGACCCTATCTACAATGACAGCTGGATGTGGCATAAGGCTGGACACTTGGGACTGAGAGGATCGGTGAGATTGGGTGAGCAAATGCAGACCTTTTAAAGCAAAAATGCATGGCCCCAATTCCATGGGTCCCAACTCTCCATGTTGAAGGGAATATTACTACAGATATAACATGTACGGGAAACCTAGAGAATGGACACACAGTGAATACAAAAGGTTTCTAAAACTCAACGAGAAGTCCCTCTCCTGGTGTTCCGGTTTGACTTTCCAACTGCTTTCCTGTCAATCTCCCAACGTGGAGAGACAGCCCCTTTAACCTCCTGGTTCGCACAGGTTGCCAATTTGGCAGAGGATGGAAGGGAAGAGGGAGAACCAATGAGAGAGTAGCTGTTAGACATTTGGACGGGCACATGTCACTCTAATTTCCCGGCAGGAAGAAGAATTAACCAGAGTCTCAGCCACCCACCGGGAACCAGTATAGGTCCTGAGCCAAAATTTTGGACTTGCGTACAGCTCACAAAAAACGAGTTGAAAAATGGAGCACAGGGGCACAGCAATTCACAAACTGGCAGAGTAATAAAGGACAACTATCGTCCAAAAATCTGTTGAGGGGAGGCAACGGGGCGGACTTGAAAGCCAGGCAGAATAGCAGGAAAGAGATTTCAAGAGGTACGTTGGAATCGCCTTTAAAGCACAGGAAGAGGGGCACGACTTCGACAGTGACGCTCTTGGCCAAAAAGGGCGTAAGCGTTTTCTTCTGAATATATTCAGGAGAAAATGCATACGCCCTTTTTGGCCAAGCAAGCAAGCGGGCAATGCAAATCTGCACTACAAAGAAGTATCACTTCCCACCGGTCAAAAGGGACATCCACAAAATGTGTAAAAACCAGAAAGGCAAGACAGGCCCTGGAGAACAGGGAGCCTTGTTATGCTGATGGGCGGGATGTAAATTGCCAACTGCCTCACTGGAGGAGTGCATTGCGTTCCCTAAAACAAGTAATCAACAGAGCTACAGAGCCAAGGGCACATCCAGTCTAGGGAATATACATTGGGAAAACTGAAAATCAATAAGACAGGGCCACCCCCAAATTTAGGGCTGCACTGCTTACAGGAACCTCAACATGGGTACACCTTAAATATCCCAGGAAATATAAAAATGGTTCAAAAAACTGTGGTATTTATGTACGACGGAATATCCCTCAGCCATGAAATCAATGTCATAAGACCAGGAGCAGCAAAGTGAGTGGATTCAGGTACGATGATTCTAAGTGAAATAAGTCACACAGAAAAAGAAACTTCTCATAAGATATCACTTATGAAGATCCTGTAAACATGGCTACACATGAACTGAGTTAGGAAAGAGAACAGAGTCTCACATTTAGAAAACACTCTTATGCCTGCTTAAGTGGAAAGGAGAGGTGGGGTGATGCATAATACCAGAGTTTGATATAAGCACAGGTACCATTTCTAAAACCAACTGTGGAATAGACAAGACCTACATCTTCCTCAGTGAAAGGGACTCAAAACCCCATATTTCCCGCAGAAGAATAGATCTGACTAGTAAGAATCTTAAAACCTATGTATTGATATGTCTCTGTAAGGGAATCAAATGTGTCTAGACTGGCATAAACATGGCAGCGAGAATCAGCTCAAACCCACTATAAAAAGGAATTTCAAAAACAAAACCAAAAAACAGGGAAATTCTTTACATTTCCTTCAGGTTCTCTGATGAAACCTGGAATGACCCTATCTACAATGACAGCTGGATGTGGCATAAGGCTGGACACTTGGGACTGAGAGGATTGGTGAGATTGGGTGAGCAAATGCAGACCCTTTAAAGCAAAAATGCATGGCCCCCATTCCATGGGTCCCAACTCTCCAGGTTGAAGGGAATATTACTACAGCTATAACATGTACGGGAAACCTAGAGAATGCACACACTGTGAATACAAAAGGTTTCTAAAACTAAACGAGTAGTCCCTCTCCTGGTGCTCCGGTTTGACCTTCCAACTGCTTTACTATCAATCTCCCAACTTGGAGAGACAACCCCTTTAACCTCCTGGTTCGCACAGGTTGCCAATTTGGCAGAGGATGGAAGGGAAGAGGGAGAAACAATGAGAGAGTAGCTGTTAGGCATTTGGACGGGCACATGTCACTCTAATTTTCCGGCAGGAAGAAGAATTAACCAGAGTCACAGCCACCCACCGGGAACCAGTATAGGTCCTGAACCAAAATTTTGGACTTGCGTACAGCTCACAAAAAACGAGTTGAAAAATGGAGCTCAGGGGCACAGCAATTCACAAACTGGCAGAGTAATAAAGGTCAACTATCGTCCAAAAATCTGTTGAGGGAAGGCAACGTGGCGGACTTGAAAGCCAGGCAAAATAGCAGGAAACAGATTTCAAGAGGTACGTTGGAATCGCCTTTAAAGCACAGGAAGAGGGGCACAACTTCGACAATGACGTACTTGGCCAAAAAGGGCGTATGCGTTTTCTCCTGAATATATTCAGGAGAAAATGCATACGCCCTTTTTGGCCAAGCAAGCAAGCGGGCAATGCAAATCTGCACTACAAAGAAGTATCACTTCCCACCGGTCAAAAGGGACATCCACAAAATGTGTAAAAACCAGAAAGGCAAGACAGGCCCTGGAGAACAGGGAGCCTTGTTATGCTGATGGGCAGGATGTAAATTGCCAACTGCCTCACTGGAGGAGTGCATTGCGTTCCCTAAAACAAGTAATCAACAGAGCTACAGAGCCAAGGGCATATCCAGTCTAGGGAATATACCTTGGGAAAACTGAAAATCAATAAGAAAGAACCACACCCAAATTTAGGGCTACACTGCTTACAAGAACCTCAACTTGGGTATACCTTAAATATCCCAGGAAATATAAAAATGGTTCAAAAAACTCTGGTATTTATGTACGATGGAATATCCCTCAGCCATGAAATCAATGTCATAAGACCAGGAACAGCAAAGTGATTGGATTCAGGTAGGATGATTCTAAGTGAAAAAAGTCACACAGAAAAAGAAACTTATCATAAGATATCACTTATGAACATCCTGTAAACATGGCTACACATGAACTGAGTTAGGAAAGAGAACAGAGTCTCACATTTAGAAAACACTCTTATGCCTGCTTAACGGGAATGGAGAGGTGGGGTGATGCATAAAACCAGAGTTTGATATAAGCACAGGTACCATTTCTAAAACCAACTGTGGAATAGACAAGACCTAAACTTTCCACAGTGAAAGGGACTCAAAACCCCATATTTCCCACAAAGGAATAGATCTGACTAGTAAGAATCTTAAAACCTATGTATTGATATTTCTCTGTAAGGAAATCAAGTGTGTCTAGACTGGCATAAACATGGCAGCGAGAATCAGCTCAAACCCACTATAAAACGGAATTTCAAAAACAAAACCAAAAAACAGGGAAATTCTTTACATTTCCTTCAGGGTCTCTGATGAAACCTGGAATGACCCTATCTACAATGACAGCTGGATGTGGCATAAGGCTGGACACTTGGGACTGAGAGGATTGGTGAGATTCGGTGAGCAAATGCTGACCCTTTAAAGCAAAAATGCATGGCCCCCATTCCATGGGTCCCAACTCTCCATGTTGAAGGGAATATTACTACAGCTATAACATGTACGGGAAACCTAGGGAATGGACACACTGTGAATACAAAAGGTTTCTAAAACTCAACGAGTAGTCCCTCTCCTGGTGCTCCGGTTTGACCTTCCAACTGCTTTACTATCAATCTCCCAACTTGGAGAGACAACCCCTTTAACCTCCTGGTTCGCACAGGTTGCCAATTTGGCAGAGGATGGAAGGGAAGAGCGAGAACCAATGAGAGAGTAGCTGTTAGGCATTTGGACGGGCACATGTCACTCTAATTTCCCGGCAGGAAGAAGAATTAACCAGAGTCACAGCCACCCACCGGGAACCAGTATAGCTCCTGAACCAAAATTTTGGACTTGCGTACAGCTCACAAAAAATGAGTTGAAAAATGGAGCTCAGGGGCACAGCAAATCACAAACTGGCAGAGTAATAAAGGACAACTATCGTCCCAAAATCTGTTGAGGGAAGACAACGAGGCGGACGTGAAAGCGAGGCAGAATAGCAGGAAACAGATTTCAAGAGGTACGTTGGAATCGCCTTTAAAGCACAGGAAGAGGGGCACAACTTCGACAATGACGCACTTGGCCAAAAAGGGCGTAGGCGTTTTCTCCTGAATATATTCAGGAGAAAACGCCTACGCCCTTTTTGGCCAAGCAAGCACGCAGGCAATGCAAATCTGCAGTACAATTAAGTATCACTTCCCACCGGTCAAAAGGGACATCCACAAAATGTGTAAAAACCAGAAAGGCAAGACAGGCCCTGGAGAACAGGGAGCCTTGTTATGCTGATGGGCGGGATGTAAATTGCCAACTGCCTCACTGGAGGAGTGCATTGTGTTCCCTAAAACAAGTAAACAACCGAGCTACAGAGCCAAGGGCACTTCCAGTCTAGGGAATATACCTTGGGAAAACTGAAAATCAATAAGACAGGGCGACCCCCAAATTTATGGCTACACTGCTTACAAGAACCTCAACTTGGGTACACCTTAAATATCCCAGGAAATATAAAAATGGTTCAAAAAACTGTGGTATTTATGTACGATGGAATATCCCTCAGCCATGAAATCAATCTCAAAAGACCAGGAGCAGCAAAGTGAGTGGATTCAGGTACGATGATTCTAAGTGAAATAAGTCACACAGAAAAAGCAACTTATAATAAGATATCACTTATGAAGACCCTGTAAACATGGCTACACATGAACTGCGTTAGGAAACAGAACAGAGTCTCACATTTAGAAAACACTCTTATGCCTGCTTAAGGGGAAAGGAGAGGTGGGGTGATGCATAAAACCAGAGTTTGATATAAGCACAGGTACCATTTCTGAAACCAACTGTGGAATAGACAAGACCTACACCTTCCTCAGTGAAAAGGACTCAAAACCCCATATTTCCCGCAGAGGAATAGATCTGACTAGTAAGAATCTTAAAACCTATATATTGATATGTCTCTGTGAGGGAATCAAGTGTGTCTAGACTGGCATAAACATGGCAGCGAGAATCAGCTCAAACCCACTATAAAAAGGAATTTCAAAACCAAAATCAAAAAACAGGGAAATTCTTTCTAATTCCTTCAGGGTCTCTGAAGAAACCTGGAAGGACCCTATCTACAATGACAGCTGGATGTGGCATAAGGCTGGACACTTGGGACTGAGAGGATTGGTGAGATTGGGTGAGCTAATGCAGACTCTTTAAAGCAAAAATGCATGGCCCCCATTCCATGGGTCCCAACTCTCCATGTTGAAGGGAATATTACTACAGCTATAACATGTACGGGAAACCTAGAGAATGGACACACTGTGAATAAAAATGGTTTCTAAAACTCAACGAGTAGTCCCTCTCCTGGTGCTCCGGTTTGACTTTCCAACTGCTTTACTATCAATCTCCCAAATTGGAGAGACAACCCCTTTAACCTCCTGGTTCGCACAGGTTGCCAATTTGGCAGAGGATGGAAGGGAAGAGGGAGAACCAATGAGAGAGTAGCTGTTAGGCATTTGGACGGGCACATGTCACTCTAATTTCCCGGCAGGAAGAAGAATTAACCAGAGTCTCAGCCACCCACCGGGAACCAATATAGGTCCTGAACCAAAATTTGGGACTTGCGTACAGCTCACAAAATATGAGTTGAAAAATGGAGCTCAGGGGCACAGCAATTCACAAACTGGCAGAGTAATAATGGACAACTATCGTCCAAAAATCTGTTGAGGGAAGGCAACGAGGCGGACTTGAATGCAATGCAGAATAGCAGGAAACAGATTTCAAGAGGTACGTTGGAATCGCCTTTAAAGCACAGGAAGAGGGGCACAACTTCGACAATGACATACTTGGCCAAAAAGGGCGTATGTGTTTTCTCCTGAATATATTCAGGAGAAAACGCATACGCCCTTTTTGGCCAAGCAAGCAAGCGGGCAATGCAAATCTGCACTACAAAGAAGTATCACTTCCCACCGGTCAAAAGGGACATCCACAAAATGTGTAAAAACCAGAAAGGCAAGACAGGCCCTGGAGAACAGGGAGCCTTGTTATGCTGATGGGCAGGATGTAAATTGCCAACTGCCTCACTGGAGGAGTGCATTGCGTTCCCTAAAACAAGTAATCAACAGAGCTACAGAGCCAAGGGCATATCCAGTCTAGGGAATATACCTTGGGAAAACTGAAAATCAATAAGAAAGAACCACACCCAAATTTAGGGCTACACTGCTTACAAGAACCTCAACTTGGGTATACCTTAAATATCCCAGGAAATATAAAAATGGTTCAAAAAACTCTGGTATTTATGTACGATGGAATATCCCTCAGCCATGAAATCAATGTCATAAGACCAGGAACAGCAAAGTGATTGGATTCAGGTAGGATGATTCTAAGTGAAAAAAGTCACACAGAAAAAGAAACTTATCATAAGATATCACTTATGAACATCCTGTAAACATGGCTACACATGAACTGAGTTAGGAAAGAGAACAGAGTCTCACATTTAGAAAACACTCTTATGCCTGCTTAACGGGAATGGAGAGGTGGGGTGATGCATAAAACCAGAGTTTGATATAAGCACAGGTACCATTTCTAAAACCAACTGTGGAATAGACAAGACCTAAACTTTCCACAGTGAAAGGGACTCAAAACCCCATATTTCCCACAAAGGAATAGATCTGACTAGTAAGAATCTTAAAACCTATGTATTGATATTTCTCTGTAAGGAAATCAAGTGTGTCTAGACTGGCATAAACATGGCAGCGAGAATCAGCTCAAACCCACTATAAAACGGAATTTCAAAAACAAAACCAAAAAACAGGGAAATTCTTTACATTTCCTTCAGGGTCTCTGATGAAACCTGGAATGACCCTATCTACAATGACAGCTGGATGTGGCATAAGGCTGGACACTTGGGACTGAGAGGATTGGTGAGATTCGGTGAGCAAATGCTGACCCTTTAAAGCAAAAATGCATGGCCCCCATTCCATGGGTCCCAACTCTCCATGTTGAAGGGAATATTACTACAGCTATAACATGTACGGGAAACCTAGGGAATGGACACACTGTGAATACAAAAGGTTTCTAAAACTCAACGAGTAGTCCCTCTCCTGGTGCTCCGGTTTGACCTTCCAACTGCTTTACTATCAATCTCCCAACTTGGAGAGACAACCCCTTTAACCTCCTGGTTCGCACAGGTTGCCAATTTGGCAGAGGATGGAAGGGAAGAGCGAGAACCAATGAGAGAGTAGCTGTTAGGCATTTGGACGGGCACATGTCACTCTAATTTCCCGGCAGGAAGAAGAATTAACCAGAGTCACAGCCACCCACCGGGAACCAGTATAGCTCCTGAACCAAAATTTTGGACTTGCGTACAGCTCACAAAAAATGAGTTGAAAAATGGAGCTCAGGGGCACAGCAAATCACAAACTGGCAGAGTAATAAAGGACAACTATCGTCCCAAAATCTGTTGAGGGAAGACAACGAGGCGGACGTGAAAGCGAGGCAGAATAGCAGGAAACAGATTTCAAGAGGTACGTTGGAATCGCCTTTAAAGCACAGGAAGAGGGGCACAACTTCGACAATGACGCACTTGGCCAAAAAGGGCGTAGGCGTTTTCTCCTGAATATATTCAGGAGAAAACGCCTACGCCCTTTTTGGCCAAGCAAGCACGCAGGCAATGCAAATCTGCAGTACAATTAAGTATCACTTCCCACCGGTCAAAAGGGACATCCACAAAATGTGTAAAAACCAGAAAGGCAAGACAGGCCCTGGAGAACAGGGAGCCTTGTTATGCTGATGGGCGGGATGTAAATTGCCAACTGCCTCACTGGAGGAGTGCATTGTGTTCCCTAAAACAAGTAAACAACCGAGCTACAGAGCCAAGGGCACTTCCAGTCTAGGGAATATACCTTGGGAAAACTGAAAATCAATAAGACAGGGCGACCCCCAAATTTATGGCTACACTGCTTACAAGAACCTCAACTTGGGTACACCTTAAATATCCCAGGAAATATAAAAATGGTTCAAAAAACTGTGGTATTTATGTACGATGGAATATCCCTCAGCCATGAAATCAATCTCAAAAGACCAGGAGCAGCAAAGTGAGTGGATTCAGGTACGATGATTCTAAGTGAAATAAGTCACACAGAAAAAGCAACTTATAATAAGATATCACTTATGAAGACCCTGTAAACATGGCTACACATGAACTGCGTTAGGAAACAGAACAGAGTCTCACATTTAGAAAACACTCTTATGCCTGCTTAAGGGGAAAGGAGAGGTGGGGTGATGCATAAAACCAGAGTTTGATATAAGCACAGGTACCATTTCTGAAACCAACTGTGGAATAGACAAGACCTACACCTTCCTCAGTGAAAAGGACTCAAAACCCCATATTTCCCGCAGAGGAATAGATCTGACTAGTAAGAATCTTAAAACCTATATATTGATATGTCTCTGTGAGGGAATCAAGTGTGTCTAGACTGGCATAAACATGGCAGCGAGAATCAGCTCAAACCCACTATAAAAAGGAATTTCAAAACCAAAATCAAAAAACAGGGAAATTCTTTCTAATTCCTTCAGGGTCTCTGAAGAAACCTGGAAGGACCCTATCTACAATGACAGCTGGATGTGGCATAAGGCTGGACACTTGGGACTGAGAGGATTGGTGAGATTGGGTGAGCTAATGCAGACTCTTTAAAGCAAAAATGCATGGCCCCCATTCCATGGGTCCCAACTCTCCATGTTGAAGGGAATATTACTACAGCTATAACATGTACGGGAAACCTAGAGAATGGACACACTGTGAATAAAAATGGTTTCTAAAACTCAACGAGTAGTCCCTCTCCTGGTGCTCTGGTTTGACTTTCCAACTGCTTTACTATCAATCTCCCAAATTGGAGAGACAACCCCTTTAACCTCCTGGTTCGCACAGGTTGCCAATTTGGCAGAGGATGGAAGGGAAGAGGGAGAACCAATGAGAGAGTAGCTGTTAGGCATTTGGACGGGCACATGTCACTCTAATTTCCCGGCAGGAAGAAGAATTAACCAGAGTCTCAGCCACCCACCGGGAACCAATATAGGTCCTGAACCAAAATTTGGGACTTGCGTACAGCTCACAAAATATGAGTTGAAAAATGGAGCTCAGGGGCACAGCAATTCACAAACTGGCAGAGTAATAATGGACAACTATCGTCCAAAAATCTGTTGAGGGAAGGCAACGAGGCGGACTTGAATGCAATGCAGAATAGCAGGAAACAGATTTCAAGAGGTACGTTGGAATCGCCTTTAAAGCACAGGAAGAGGGGCACAACTTCGACAATGACATACTTGGCCAAAAAGGGCGTATGTGTTTTCTCCTGAATATATTCAGGAGAAAACGCATACGCCCTTTTTGGCCAAGCAAGCAAGCGGGCAATGCAAATCTGCACTACAAAGAAGTATCACTTCCCACCGGTCAAAAGGGACATCCACAAAATGTGTAAAAACCAGAAAGGCAAGACAGGCCCTGGAGAACAGGGAGCCTTGTTATGCTGATGGGCAGGATGTAAATTGCCAACTGCCTCACTGGAGGAGTGCATTGCGTTCCCTAAAACAAGTAATCAACAGAGCTACAGAGCCAAGGGCATATCCAGTCTAGGGAATATACCTTGGGAAAACTGAAAATCAATAAGAAAGAACCACACCCAAATTTAGGGCTACACTGCTTACAAGAACCTCAACTTGGGTATACCTTAAATATCCCAGGAAATATAAAAATGGTTCAAAAAACTCTGGTATTTATGTACGATGGAATATCCCTCAGCCATGAAATCAATGTCATAAGACCAGGAACAGCAAAGTGATTGGATTCAGGTAGGATGATTCTAAGTGAAAAAAGTCACACAGAAAAAGAAACTTATCATAAGATATCACTTATGAACATCCTGTAAACATGGCTACACATGAACTGAGTTAGGAAAGAGAACAGAGTCTCACATTTAGAAAACACTCTTATGCCTGCTTAACGGGAATGGAGAGGTGGGGTGATGCATAAAACCAGAGTTTGATATAAGCACAGGTACCATTTCTAAAACCAACTGTGGAATAGACAAGACCTAAACTTTCCACAGTGAAAGGGACTCAAAACCCCATATTTCCCACAAAGGAATAGATCTGACTAGTAAGAATCTTAAAACCTATGTATTGATATTTCTCTGTAAGGAAATCAAGTGTGTCTAGACTGGCATAAACATGGCAGCGAGAATCAGCTCAAACCCACTATAAAACGGAATTTCAAAAACAAAACCAAAAAACAGGGAAATTCTTTACATTTCCTTCAGGGTCTCTGATGAAACCTGGAATGACCCTAT
Organism: Mesoplodon bidens; assembly: GCF_964165515.1. NCBI lineage: Eukaryota > Metazoa > Chordata > Mammalia > Artiodactyla > Ziphiidae > Mesoplodon > Mesoplodon bidens. Next base: position 75,250 of record NW_027671936.1, on the reverse strand, counting down.
CTACAATGACAGCTGGATGTGGCATAAGGCTGGACACTTGGGACTGAGAGGATTGGTGAGATTCGGTGAGCAAATGCTGACCCTTTAAAGCAAAAATGCATGGCCCCCATTCCATGGGTCCCAACTCTCCATGTTGAAGGGAATATTACTACAGCTATAACATGTACGGGAAACCTAGGGAATGGACACACTGTGAATACAAAAGGTTTCTAAAACTCAACGAGTAGTCCCTCTCCTGGTGCTCCGGTTTGACCTTCCAACTGCTTTACTATCAATCTCCCAACTTGGAGAGACAACCCCTTTAACCTCCTGGTTCGCACAGGTTGCCAATTTGGCAGAGGATGGAAGGGAAGAGCGAGAACCAATGAGAGAGTAGCTGTTAGGCATTTGGACGGGCACATGTCACTCTAATTTCCCGGCAGGAAGAAGAATTAACCAGAGTCACAGCCACCCACCGGGAACCAGTATAGCTCCTGAACCAAAATTTTGGACTTGCGTACAGCTCACAAAAAATGAGTTGAAAAATGGAGCTCAGGGGCACAGCAAATCACAAACTGGCAGAGTAATAAAGGACAACTATCGTCCCAAAATCTGTTGAGGGAAGACAACGAGGCGGACGTGAAAGCGAGGCAGAATAGCAGGAAACAGATTTCAAGAGGTACGTTGGAATCGCCTTTAAAGCACAGGAAGAGGGGCACAACTTCGACAATGACGCACTTGGCCAAAAAGGGCGTAGGCGTTTTCTCCTGAATATATTCAGGAGAAAACGCCTACGCCCTTTTTGGCCAAGCAAGCACGCAGGCAATGCAAATCTGCAGTACAATTAAGTATCACTTCCCACCGGTCAAAAGGGACATCCACAAAATGTGTAAAAACCAGAAAGGCAAGACAGGCCCTGGAGAACAGGGAGCCTTGTTATGCTGATGGGCGGGATGTAAATTGCCAACTGCCTCACTGGAGGAGTGCATTGTGTTCCCTAAAACAAGTAAACAACCGAGCTACAGAGCCAAGGGCACTTCCAGTCTAGGGAATATACCTTGGGAAAACTGAAAATCAATAAGACAGGGCGACCCCCAAATTTATGGCTACACTGCTTACAAGAACCTCAACTTGGGTACACCTTAAATATCCCAGGAAATATAAAAATGGTTCAAAAAACTGTGGTATTTATGTACGATGGAATATCCCTCAGCCATGAAATCAATCTCAAAAGACCAGGAGCAGCAAAGTGAGTGGATTCAGGTACGATGATTCTAAGTGAAATAAGTCACACAGAAAAAGCAACTTATAATAAGATATCACTTATGAAGACCCTGTAAACATGGCTACACATGAACTGCGTTAGGAAACAGAACAGAGTCTCACATTTAGAAAACACTCTTATGCCTGCTTAAGGGGAAAGGAGAGGTGGGGTGATGCATAAAACCAGAGTTTGATATAAGCACAGGTACCATTTCTGAAACCAACTGTGGAATAGACAAGACCTACACCTTCCTCAGTGAAAAGGACTCAAAACCCCATATTTCCCGCAGAGGAATAGATCTGACTAGTAAGAATCTTAAAACCTATATATTGATATGTCTCTGTGAGGGAATCAAGTGTGTCTAGACTGGCATAAACATGGCAGCGAGAATCAGCTCAAACCCACTATAAAAAGGAATTTCAAAACCAAAATCAAAAAACAGGGAAATTCTTTCTAATTCCTTCAGGGTCTCTGAAGAAACCTGGAAGGACCCTATCTACAATGACAGCTGGATGTGGCATAAGGCTGGACACTTGGGACTGAGAGGATTGGTGAGATTGGGTGAGCTAATGCAGACTCTTTAAAGCAAAAATGCATGGCCCCCATTCCATGGGTCCCAACTCTCCATGTTGAAGGGAATATTACTACAGCTATAACATGTACGGGAAACCTAGAGAATGGACACACTGTGAATAAAAATGGTTTCTAAAACTCAACGAGTAGTCCCTCTCCTGGTGCTCCGGTTTGACTTTCCAACTGCTTTACTATCAATCTCCCAAATTGGAGAGACAACCCCTTTAACCTCCTGGTTCGCACAGGTTGCCAATTTGGCAGAGGATGGAAGGGAAGAGGGAGAACCAATGAGAGAGTAGCTGTTAGGCATTTGGACGGGCAAATGTCACTCTAATTTCCCGGCAGGAAGAAGAATTAACCAGAGTCTCAGCCACCCACCGGGAACCAATATAGGTCCTGAACCAAAATTTGGGACTTGCGTACAGCTCACAAAATATGAGTTGAAAAATGGAGCTCAGGGGCACAGCAATTCACAAACTGGCAGAGTAATAAAGGACAACTATCGTCCAAAAATCTGTTGAGGGAAGGCAACGAGGCGGACTTGAATGCAATGCAGAATAGCAGGAAACAGATTTCAAGAGGTACGTTGGAATCGCCTTTAAAGCACAGGAAGAGGGGCACAACTTCGACAATGACGCACTTGGCCAAAAAGGGCGTATGCGTTTTCTCCTGAATATATTCAGGAGAAAACGCATACGCCCTTTTTGGCCAAGCAAGCAAGCGGGCAATGCAAATCTGCACTACAAAGAAGTATCACTTACAACCGGTCAAAAGGGACATCCACAAAATGTGTAAAAACCAGAAAGGCAAGACAGGCCTGGAGAACAGGGAGCCTTGTTATGCTGATGGGCGGGATGTAAATTGCCAATTGCCTCACTGGAATAGTGCATTGCGTTCCCTAAAACAAGTAAACAACAGAGCTACAGAGCCAATGGCACTTCCAGTCTAGGGAATATACCTTGGGAAAACTGAAAATCAATAAGACAGAGCCACCCCCAAATTTAGGGCTGCACTGCTTACAAGAACCTCAACTTGGGTACACCTTAAATATCCCAAGAAATATAAAAATGGTTCAAAAAACTGTGGTATTTATGTACGATGAAATATCCCTCAGCCATGAAATCAATGTCATAAGACCAGGAGCAGCAAAGTGAGTGGATTCAGGTACGATGATTCTAAGTGAAATAAGTCACAGAGAAAAAGAAACTTATCATAATATATCACTTATGAAGATCCTGTAAACATGGCTACACATGAACTGAGTTAGGAAAGAGAACAGAGTCTCACATTTAGAAAACACTCTTATGCCTGCTTAAGGGGAATGGAGAGGTTGGGTGATGCATAAAACCCGAGTTTGATATAAGCACAGGTACCATTTCTAAAACGAACTGTGGAATAGACAAGACCTACACCTTCCTCAGTGAAAGGGACTCAAAACCCCATATTTCCCGCAGAGGAATAGATCTGACTAATAAGAATCTTAAAACCTAAGTATTGATATGTCTCTGTAAGGGAATCAAGTGTGTCTAGACTGGCATAAACATGGCAGCGAGAATCAGCTCAAACCCACTATAAAACGGAATTTCAAAAACAAAACCAAAAAACAGGGAAATTCTTTACATTTCCTTCAGGGTCTCTGATGAAACCTGGAATGGCCCTATCTACAATGACAGCTGGATGTGGCATAAGGCTGGACACTTGGGACTGAGAGGATTGGTGAGATTGGTTGAGCAAATGCAGACCCTTTGAAGCAATAATGCATGGCACCCATTCCATGGGTCCCAACTCTCCAGGTTGAAGGGAATATTACTACAGCTATAACATGTAGGGGAATCCTAGAGAATGGACACACTGTTAATACGAATGGTTTCTAAATCTCAACGAATACTCCCTCTCCTGTTTGCTCCGGTTTGATTTTCCAACTGCTTTACTATCAATCTCCCAACTTGAAGAGACACCCCCTTTATCCTCCGGGTTCACATTGGTTGCCAATTTTGAAGAGGATGAAATGGAATAGGGAGAACCTATGAGAGACTAGCTCTTAGGCATTTCGACGGGCACATGTCACTCTAATTTCCCGGCAGGAAGAAGAATTAACCAAAGTCTCAGCCACCCACCCGGAAACAGTATAGGTCCTGAATCAAAATTTTGGATTTGCGTTTACATCAAAAAAGCGAGTTGAAAAATGGATCTCTGGGGCACAGCAATTCACAAACTGTCAGAGTAACAAAGGACAACTATCATCCAAAAATCTGTTCAGGGAAGGCAAAGAGGCGGAGTTGAAATCGAGGCCGGATATCAGCAAACAGATTTCAAGAGGTACGTTGGAATCACCTTGAAAGCAAAAGAAGAGGGGCAAACTTCGACAGTGATGCACTAGGCCAAAGTTGTCATATGTGTTTTCTCCTGTATATATACAGGAGAAAACACATACGCCATTTTTGGCCAAGCAAGCAAGCGGGTAATGCAAATCTGCACTACAAATAAGTTTCACTTCCCACCAGTCAAAAGGGACATCCTTAAAATGTGTAAAATCCAGAAAGGCAAGACAGGCCCTGGAGAACAGGGAGCCTAGTTATGCGGATGGGCGGGATGTAAATTGCCAACTGCCTCTCTGGAGAAGTGCACTGTGTTCCCTAAAACAAGTAAACAACAGAGCTACAGAGCCAAGGGCACTTCCTGTCTAGGGAATATACCTAGGGAAAACTGAAAATCAATAAGACAGTGTCACTCCAAAATTTAGAGCTGCACTACTTACAAGAACCTCAACCTCTGTACACCTTAAATATCCCAGGAAAGAAAAAATGGTTCAAGAAATTGTGGTAATTACGTATGATGGAATATCCCTCAGCCATGATATCAATGTCATAAGACGAGTAGCAGCAAAATGAGTGGATTCAGGTACGAGGATTTTAAGTGAAATAAGTCAAACAGAAAAGGAAACTTATCATAACATATCACTTATGCAGATCCTGTAATCATGGCTACAGTTTAAGTGAGTTAGGAAAGAGAACACAGTCTCACATTTGGTAAACACTCTTATGCCTGCTTAAGGGGGAAGGAGAGGTGGGGTGATGCATAAAACGAGAGTTTGATATAACAACAGGTGCCGTTCCAAAAACCAACTATGGAATAGACAACACCTAAACCTTTCCCAGTGAAAGGTACTCAAAACCCCATATTTCCTGCATAGGAATATATCTGACTAGTAAAAATCTTAAAACCTATGTATTGATATATGTCCGTAAGGGAATAAAGTGTGTCTAGAATGGCATAAACATGGCAGCGAGAATCAGCTCAAACCCACTATAAAAACGAATTTCAAAAACTAATCAAAAGAAACAGGGAAATCATTTACAATTCCTTCAGGGTCTCTGACGAAACCTGGAATGACCCTATCTAAAATGACAGCTGGATGTGGCATAAGGCTGGACACTTGGGACTGAGAGGATTGGTGAGATTGGGTGAGCAAATGCAGACCCTTTAAAGCAAAAATGCATGGCCCCCATTCCATGGGTCCCAACTCTCCATGTTGAAGGGAATATTACTACAGCTATAACATGTACGGGAAACCTAGAAAATGGACACACTGTGAATACAAAAGGTTTCTAAAACTCAACGAGTAGTCCCTCTCCTGGTGCTCCGGTTTGACTTTCCAACTGCTTTACTATCAATCTCCCAACTTGGAGAGACAGCCCCTTTAAGCTCCTGGTTCGCACCGGTTGCCAATTTGGCAGAGGATGGAAGGGAAGAGGGAGAACCAATGAGAGAGTAGCTGTTAGGCATTTGGACGGGCACATGTCACTCTGATATCCCGGCAGGAAGAAGAATTAACCAAAGTCTCAGACACCCGCCGGGAACCAGTATAGATCCTAAACCAATATTTTGTACTTGCGTTCAGCTCACAAAAAAAGTGTTGAAAACTGGAGCTCAGGGGCACAGAAATTCACAGAATGGCAGAGTAATAAAGGACAACTATCGACCAAAAGTCTGCTGAGGGAAGGCAACGTGGCCGGCTTGAAAGCGAGGCAGAATAGCAGGAAACTGATTTCAAGATGTACGTAGGAATCGCCTGTGAAGCACAGGAAGAGGGGCACAACTTCGACAATGATGCACTTGGCCAAAAAGGGCATATGCGTTTTCTCCTGAATATGATCAGGAAAAAACTCATACGCCCTTTTTGGCCAAGAAAGCAAGCGGGCAATGCAAGTCTGCACTTCAAAGAAGTATCTCTTCCCACCGGTCAAAAGGGACATCCACAAATATGTAAAAACCAGAAAGGCATGACAGGCCCTGGAGAATAGGAGCCTTTTTATGCTGATGGGCGGGATGTAAATTGCCAACTGCCTCACTGGTGGAGTGCATTGTGTTCCCTAAAACAAGTAAACAACAGCTACAGAGCCAAGGGCATTTCCAGTCTAGGGAATATACCTTGGGAAAACTGAAAATCAATATGACAGAACCACACCCAAATTTAGGGCTGCACTGCTTACAAGAACCTCAACTTGGGTACACCTTAAATAACCCAGGAAATATAAAAATGGTTAAAAAATTGTGGTACTTACGTACGATGGAATATCGCTCAGCCATTAAATCAATGTCATAACACCAGGAGCACCAATGTGAGTAGATTCAGTTACAATGATTCTAAGTGAAATAAGTCACACAGAAAAATAAACTTATCATAAGATAGCACTTATGAATATCCTGTAAACATGGCTACACATGAACTGAGTTAGGAAAGAGAACAGAGTCTCACATTTAGAAAACACACTTATGCCTGCTTAAGGGGGAAGGAGAGGTGGGGTGATGCATAAAACCAGAGTTTGATATAAGCACAGGTACCGATCCAAAAACAAAATACGGAATAAACAAGACTTACACCTTCCTCAGTGACAGGGACTCAAAACAACATATTCCCCGCAAAGGAATATATCTGACTAGTAAGAATCTTAAAACCTATGTATTGATATGTCTCCGTAAGGGAATCAACTGTGTCTAGAATGGCATAAACACGGCATTGAGAATCAGCTCAAACCCACTATAAGAGACGTTTCTTCATAGACGGCACAGTGATAGCGAAAACACACATGCAAAGGTGCTCAACAACACTAATTATTTCAGAAATGCAAATCAAAACTACAATGAGGTATCACCTCACACCTGTTAGAATCGGCATCATCAGAAAATCTACAAACAACAAATTCTTGGGAGGGTGTGGACAAAAGGAGCCCTCTTCCACTATTGGTGGGAATGTAAATTGATACAGTCACTATGCAGAACAGTATGGAGTTTCCTTAAAAAAACTAGAAATAGAATTACCATCTGATCCAGCAATCCCACTTCTGGGCATATACCCAGAGAAAACCATAAATCAAATAGGCACATTCACCACAATGTTCATTGCAGCACTATTTACAATAGCCAGGTAATGGAAGCAACCTAAATGCCCACAGACAGATGAATTGATAAAGATTTAGTACATATATAAAATGGAATATTACTCAGCGATAAAAAGGAATGAAACTGGGTCATTTGTAGAGACATCGATGGATCTAGAGACTGTCATACAGAATGAAGTAAGTCAGAAAGAGGAAAACAAATATTGTATATTAATGCATATATGTTGAAACAAAAAATGGTACAGATGAACTGGTTTGCAGGGAAGAAATAGAGACACAGAGGTAGAGAACAAACGTATGGACACCAAGTGTGGGAAGCCATGAGGTGGTGTTGGTGGGATGAGTTGGGAGATTGGGATTGACCTGTATACAGGTATATGCATAAACTACATAACTAATAATAACCTGCTGTATAAAAAAATAAATAAATTAAATTACAAAACTTTAAAATATAAAATTTAAAAATAAAACAGAAAAAAGTTCTTCCCTTCACACAGATGTATTTATAGGAATGAATTATTTCCATTCTTATATCTATAAATACATAATAGAGGAATAAAATCTAACTTGACCATAAAAGAAAAAAAAATAAAAACCGTGAGCCCACCAGTAATACAGAGGAAAACACTATCAGGGCACTTGCTCCAGCAGTAAACAATTATGAAATTGGTCAGTGGTGGGGAATCTTCTCCCACAGAGCCAGCAACCCACTCCCCACGCAAGCAGTGTCCTCATTGCAAAGCTGGAGGACCGTGCTGAGGCATCTGTGACTAAACGTGAGCTGAGCCCCAGGCCAAATGCTGCTAAACTGTTCCCACCCTTCCAAAGTAAAATACCTGAATATGTACAAGGGCTTGAAAGCCTACAGGAAGGGCAGCAAAGCCACACCAGCGACAGCACGCAAGGCTACTTGGTGCCAGCAGGCCAGCCAGGGTCGTCCTGGCCCCGGGCGCTCTTCCGGAAGCTTTCCATTGCCCTGACTGGGATACCCCTCCTGTCCCGGCCCCCACTGCTTTTTTTCCTTCCTCACCTCTGTCCAGTGAGAAATTCCAGCAAAACGTATGGGTGACACATCCTCTTCTTTACAGGTGGCAGCCTGGAAACTCCTGCAGAAAGGCCAGTAGAGCCCCACTCACACCGGGCCACCCACAAAGCTGTGGCCACTCACTCCCTCCCACCAGCACAGCATCGAGACTTCTGACGGGGCAGAGAATATGGAGTGAGGCACAGCTTCAGGGGCTATTACTGCCTGGAGCGCTGTTTATATTGACCTAAAACAGGCTCACCTGGGGAGAGCCGGCCGGCAGGGTAAGGCTGCCCAGGTCAGCTAATCCACAACCCTCAGTGAATCACATTGTTGAAAATGGACCTCGCTAAGGCAGAATAGAAGCCAAGGAAAAAACGGACACAATGCCATTTGCAGCACCATAGATGAGTCTAGAGGTAATCACGTGACTTGTAGTAAGTCAGAATGTGAAAGACACATATTGTATCATATCACTTATACGTGTTACCTAAAAATGGATACCAGGGGAGATATTTCCACGGAGAAGTGCAATCATAGATTCATTAAACAAACTTATGGTTCACCAATGGAAAGGTGTGAGGATTGGTTTCATTACGATATCGGGGTTAACAGACATATACAAACAGAGGTGACATATATAATCACCAAAGACCTACGGAATACCAAGAGAAGACTACTCAATATTCTGTCATAACGTACATGTGAAAAGGATCCCAGGAAGAACAGACATCTGTATATGTGTAAAAGAACCACATTTTCCACACCTACAACAAGCCAAACATTGTAATCAAACTTGCTATAATAAAAAATAAAAAAAATTAAATTAAAAATACGAACAAGAAGTAGGGAGTCAAACTTGAGGGGCTTTCACCTGGCACATTCCATTCTAAATTCCAATCTAGAACACGACATCCATTGAGGCTCTGTTGCCCTAGTAACAAGATGTGTTAAGGGAGAACTGCTGCTACCTAGTGGCCGTTTCACACAACAGCAGCTTTAATCCCAGTGCTAATGGTCAGTTGATATTCAAAATCATTGCAGGCCTGTAAATGACACCTGCCCTTGAAAACAAATCCTGGGGTCACATATCGACCAAAAAATTTAAAGGACGTCCATATTTCAAAACGACCGTTTCAAAAGGCATATTTTATGCACATTAGTGTTCTGCTTCTTTTTCTTTATTTCTTTTTTGGTTAAAAACACGGGAATGGAAAAAGGCATCCCTCAGAAGGGGCGAAAATAGTTCCAAACGAATCAATGGACAAAGGTTTAATCTCCAGTATATATATAAACAGCTCATGCAGCTTATTAAAAAAACAAACAACCCAATACAAAAATGGGTAGAAGATCTAAAGAGACGTTTCTTCAAATAAGACACAGAGATGGCCAAGACGCACATGAAAAGCTGCTCAAGAGCACTAATTATTAGAGAAATGCAAATCAAAACTACAATGAGGTATCACCTCACACCTGTTAGAATCGGCATCATCAGATAATCTATAGACAACAAATTCTGGGGAGGGTGTGGACAAAAGGAGCCCTCTTCCACTATTGGTGGGAATGTAAATTTATACAGTCACTATGGAGAACAGTATGGAGTTTCCTTTAAAAAACTAGAAATAGAATTACCATCTGACCCAGCAATCCCACTTTTGGGCATATACCCAGAGACAACCATAAATCAAAAAGGCACATTCACCACAAGGTTCACTGCAGCACTATTTACAATAGCCAGGTAATGGAAGCAACCTAAATGCCCACAGACAGATGAATGGATAAAGATGGGGTACATATATAAAACGGAATATTACTCGGCCATAAAAGGAATGAAACTGGGTCATTTGTAGAGACATCGATGGATCTAGAGACTGTCATACAGAATGAAGTAAGTCAGAAAGGGGAAAACAAATATTGTATACTAATGCATATATGTGGAACCTAAAAAATGGTACAGATGAACTGGTTTGCATGTAAGAAATAGAGACACAGAGGTAGAGAAGAAACGTATGGACACCAAGTGTGGGAAGCCATGGGGTGGTGGTGGTGGGATGAGTTGGGAGTTTGAGATTGACCTGAATACCTGTATATGCATAAAATACATAACTAATAATAAACCACTGTATAAAAAAGTAAATAAAATTAAATTTCAAAATTTTAAAATATAGAATTTAAAAATAAAACAGAAAAAAGTTCTTCCCTTCACACAGATGTATTTATAGGAATAAATTATTTCCATGCTTATATCTATAAATACATAAAAGAGGAATAAAATCTAACTTGAAACATAAACGAAAAAAAAAACCTGAACCCACCAGTTATACAGAGGAAAACCCTATCAGGGCACTTGCTCCAGCGGTAAACAATTCTGAAATTGGTCAGAGGTGGGGAATCATCTCCCATACAGCCAGCAACCCACCCCCCATGCAAGGAGCGTCCTCATTGCAAAGCTGGGGGACCGTGCCGAGGCATCTCTGAATAAAGGTGAGCTGAGCCCCAGGCCAGCTGCTGCTGAACTGTTCCCACCCTTCCCAGGTAAAACACCTGAATATGTACAAAGGCTTGAAAGCCTAGAGGAAGGGCCGTGGAGCCACACCAGCGACAGCACGCAGGCCAACTTGGTGACTGCAGGCCAGCCAGGGTGATGCTGGCCCCGGGCGCTCTTCCAGAAGCTTTCCATTGTCCTGCCTGAGATACCCCTCTTGTCCCGGCCCCCACTGCTTTTTTCCTTCCTCACCTCTGTCCGGAGAGAAATTCCAGCGGAAGGTATGGGTGACACATCCTCCTCTTTACAGGTGGCTTCCTGGAAACTCCTGCAGAAAGGCCAGCAGAACCCCACTCACACCGGGCCACCAACAAAGCTGTGGCCCCTCACTCCCTCCCACCAGCACAGCCCCGAGACTGCTGACGGGGCAGAGAATATGGAGTCAGGCACAGCTTCAGGGGCTATTGCTGCCTGGAGCGCTGTTTATATTGACCTCAACCAGGCAGACCTGGGGAGGGCCGGCCGGCAGGGTAAGGCTGCCCAGGTCAGCTAATCCACAACCCTCAGGGAATCACATTGTTGAAAATGGACCTCGCTAACGCAGAATAGAAGCCAAGGAAAATAAGGACACAATGCCATTTGCAGCACCGTAGATGAGTCTAGAGGTAATCACGTGACTTGGAGTAAGTCAGAAAGTGAAAGACACATATCATTTCATATCACTTATAGGTGTTACCTAAAATAGAAACCAGGGCAGTCATTTCCACTGAGAAGTGCAATCACAGGTTCATTAAACAAACTTATGGTTCACCAATGGAAAGGTGTGAGGATTGGTTTCATTACGATATCGGGGTTAACAGACATATACAAACAGAGGTGACATATATAATCACCAAAGACCTACGGAATACCAAGAGAAGACTACTAAACATTCTGTCATAACGTACATGGGAAAAGGATCCCAGGAAGAACAGACATCTGTATATGTGTAAAAGAACCACATCTTCCACACCTACAACAACCCAAACATTGTAATCAAACTTTCTATAATAAAAAATAAAAAAAAAATTAAAAATACGAATAAGAAGTAGGGAGTCAAACTTGAGGGGCTTTCTCCTGGCACATTCCATTCTAAATTCCAATCTAGAACATGATGTCCATTGAGGCTCTGTTGCCCTAGTAACCAGATGTGTTAAGGGAGAACTGCTGCCACCTAGTGGCCGTTTCACACAACAGCAGCTTTAATCCCAGTGCTAATGGTCAGTAGATATTCAAAATCATTGCAGGCCTGTAAATGACACCTGCCCTGAAAAGAAAACCTGGGGGCACATATCGACCAAAAAATTTAAAGGACGTCCATATTTCAAAACGACCGTTTCAAAAGGCATATTTTATGCACATTAGTGTTCTGCTTCTTTTTCTTTCTTTCTTTTTTGGTTAAAAACACGGGCATGGAAAAAGGCATCCCTCAGAAGGGGCGAAAATAGTTGCAAACGAATCAAAGGACAAAGGTTTAATCTCCAATATATATAAACAGCTCATGCAGCTTATTAAAAAAACAAAAAACCAAATAAAAAAATGGGCAGAAGATCTAAAGAGACGTTTCTTCAAAGAAGACACAGAGATGGCTAAGACGCTCATGAAAAGCTGCTCAACAGCACTAATTATTAGAGATATGCAAATCAAAACTATAATGAGGTATGACCTCACACCTGTTAGAATCGGCATCATCAGAAAATCAACAAACAACAAATTCTGGGGAGGGTGCGGACAAAAGGAGCCGTCTTCCTCTATGGTGGGAATGTAAATTGATACAGTCACTATGGAGAACAGTATGGAGTTTCCTTAAAAAAACTAGAAATAGAAACCTTGACTTTCCCTAACCCTAACCATAGCCCGGAACGGAAACCTACCACCAACCCTACACCTTATCTATGCCGTACACTAATCTTAATCCGTACACTGGCACTAACCGGTGAGTCAACACGTACCCTGACCCTAACACGTTTCCGTACCCTCAGCTGTGGCCTAAACCTTGCCGTTGCCTATCCTTAACCTTAGCCCGGAATAGAAACCTACCATCAGCCCTACACCTTACCCTAAGCCGTACCCTAATCCTAAACCATACGTCAACACGTACCCTTACCCTAACACGTTTCCGTACCCTCACCTCTGCCATAAACCTTGCCGTTCCCTAACCCTAAACCTAGCCCAGAACGGAAACCTACCACCAACCCTACACCTTACCTTACGCCGTACCCTAATCCTAATTCGTATGCTGACACTAACTTGTGCATCAACACGTACCCTGACCCTAACACGTTTCGTACCCTCACCTGTGCCCTAAACTTTGCCGGTCCCTAAACATAACCCTAGACGGGAACGGAAACCTACCACCAACCCTACACCTTACTCTATGCGGTACCCTAATCCTCCTACGTACGCTGACACTAACCCGTGAGTCAACACGTACCCTGAACCTAACACATTTCCGTACCATCACCTGTGCCCAAAACCTTGCAATTCGCTAACCCTAACCCTACAACGGAATGGAAACCTACTGCCATCCGTACACCTTACCCTACGCCGTACCCTAATCCTAATGCGTACGATGACACTATTCCATGCATCAACATGTACCATGACCCTAACACGTTTCTGTACCCTCACCTGTGCCCTAAACCTTGCCGTACCCTAACACTAACCCTAGCCCAGAATGGAAAACTACCACAAACCGTACAGCATACCCTACACGGTACCCTAATCCTAATCCGTACACTGACACTAACCCGTGCGTCAACACGTACACTGACCCTAATACTTTTCCGTACCCTCACCTGTGCCCTAAACCATGCCGTTGCCTAACCCTAACCCTAGACCAAAACGGAAACCTACCACCAACCCTACACGTTACCCTACGCCATACCCTAATCATAATCCGAGCGTCAACACGTACCATGACCCTAACACATTTCCGTACCCTCACCTATGCCCTAAACCTTGCCGTTCCATAACACTAACCCTAGCCTGGAACGGAAACCTACCACCCACCCTAGACTTTAACCTATGAAGGACCATAAACCTACTCCGTACGCTGACACTAACCCATGCGTCAACACTTACCCTGACCCTAACACGTTTCCGTACCTTCACCTGTGACCTAAACCTTGCCATTCCCTAACCCTAACCCTAGCCCACAACGGAAACCTGCCACCAAACCTACACCTTACCCTAAGCCGTACCCTAATGCTAATCCATATGTCAACACGTACCCTGACACTAACACGTTTCCATACCCTCATCTGGGCCCAAAACCTTGCTGTTCCCTAACACTAACCCTAGCCTGGAACAGAAACCTACCACCAACCATACACCTTACCCTATGCCGCACCATAATCCTCATCTGTACTTTCACACTAACCCGTGCGTCAACACGTACCCTGAGCCTAACACGTTTCAATACCCTCACGTGTACCCTAAACCTTGTCATTCCCTAACCCTAACCCAAGCCCGGAACGGAAACCTACCACCAACACAACACCTTACCCTAAGCCATACCGTAATCCTAATCTGTACGTCAACATGTACCCTGACCCTAAAACGTTTCCGTACCCTCACCTGGGCCCTAAACATTGCCATTCCCTAACCCTAACCCTAGCACGGAACGGAAACCTACCACCAACCCTACACATTACCCTACGCCGTACCCTAATCGTAATCCATACGCTGACACTAACCCGTGTTTCAACACGTACCTTGACTGTAACAAGTTTCTGTAAGCTCACCTGTGCCCAAACTTTGCCAATCCCTAACCCTAACCCTAGCCCGGAAAGGAAACCCACCACCAGCCCAACACATTACCCTACACCGAAGCCTACTCCTGGCCCGTACGCTGGCACTGACCCGTGTGTCAGCACGTAGCCTGACACTCCGACGTTTCCATACCCTCACCTGTGCCCTAAGCCTTGCCGTTCCCTAACCCTAACCCTAGCCCGGAACGGAAACCCACCACCAGCCCTACACCTTACCCTATGCCGTACCCTACTCCTGGACCGTACGCTGGCACTGACACGTGCGTCAGCACGGAGCCTGACCCTCCCACGTTTCCGTACCCTTGCCTTTGCCCTAAACCTTGCCATTCCCTAACCCTAACCCTAGCCTGTAAAGGAAACCAACCACCAGCCCTACACCTTAACCTAAGCCATTGCGTACTCCTGGACTGTATGATGGCACTGACCCGTGCGTCACCACGTAGCCTGACCGTCCCCCGTTTCTGTACCCTCACCTGTGCCCTAAGCCATGCCGTTCCCTAACCCTAACCCTAGCCCGAAACGGAAACCCACCACCAGCCCTACACCTTACCTTACGCCGTACCATACTCCTGGAGCGTACGCTGGAACTGAAACCTGCCTCAGATGAAGCCTGACCCTCCCACGTTTCCGTACCATCAACTGTGCCCTAAGCCTTCCCGTTCCCTAACCCTAACCCTAGCCCGGAACACAGACCCACCACCAGCCCTACACCTTACCCTACGTCGAAGCCTACTCCTGCCCAGAAGTTGACACTGACACGTGCGTGAGCACGTAGCCTGACCCTCCCACTTTTCCGTACCCTCACCTGTGCCCTAAGCCTTGCCGTTCGCTAACCCTAACCCTAGCCCAGAACGGAAACCCACCACCGGGCCAACACCTTACCCTACGCCGAAGCCGACACCTGGGCGTACGCTGTCATTGACCCGTGTGTCAGCACGTAGTCTGACACTCCCACGTTTCCGTAACCTCACCTGTGCCCTAAGCCTTGCGATTCCCTACCCCTAACCCTAGCCCGGAACGGAATCCCACGACCACCCCTACAGCATACCCTACGCCGTACCCAACTCCTGGCCCGTACGGTGGCACTGACCTGTGTGTCAGCACGTAGCCTGCCTCTCACACGTTTCCGTAACCTCACCTGTGCCCTAAGACTTGCGATTCCCTACCCCTAACCATAGCCCGGAACAGAATCCCACGACCACCCCTACAGCATACCCTACGCCGTACCCAACTCCTGGCCCGTACGGTGGCACTGACCTGTGTGTCAGCACGTAGCCTGCCTCTCACACGTTTCCGTACCCTCACCTGTGCCCTAAGCCTTACCGTTCCCTAACCCTAACCCTAGCCCGGAAAGGAAACCCACCACCAGCCCTACACCTTACCGTACGCCGTAGCCTACGCCTGGCCCATATGCTGGCACTGACCCGTGTGTCAGGACGTAGCATGACCCTCCCACGTTTCCATACCCTCACCTGTGCCCTAAGACTTGCCATTCCCTAACCCTAATCCTAGCTCGGAAAGGAAACCAACCAACAGCCCTACACCTTACCCTACGCTGTTGCCTACTCCTGGCCTGTACGCTGGCACTGACACGTGCGTCAGCACATAGCCTGACCCTCCCCCATTTCCGTACCCTCACCTGTGCCCTAAGGCTTGTCGTGCCCTAACCCTAACTCTAGCCCAGAGCAGAAACCCACCACCAGCCCTACACCTTACCCTACGCCGTAGACTAATCCTGGCCCGTACGCTGGCACTGATCCGTGCGTCAGCACGTAGCCTGACCCTCCCACGTTCCCGTACCCTCACCTCTGTCCTAAGCCTTGCCGTTCCATAACCCTAACCATAACCCCGAACGGAAACCTACCACCAGCCCTACACCTTACTCTAAGCCATAGCCCACTCCTGGCCCATACGCTGGCACTGACTTGTGCGTCAGCACGTAGCCTGCCCCTCCCACGTTTCTGTATCCTCACCCGAACCCGAAGCCTTGTCATTCCCTAAACCTAACCTTAGCCCGGAAAGGAAACCCACCCCCAGCCCTACACCTTACCCTACGCCGTACCTTACTCCTGGCCCGTACGCTGGCACTGACCCGTGCGTCAGAACATAGCCTGAACCTCCCACGTTTCCGTACCCGCACCTGTGCCCTAAGGCTTATCGTTCTGTAGCCCTAACCCTATCCCGGAACGGAAAACCACCCCCTGCCCTAAACCTTACCCTACACTGTACCCTACTTCTGGCCAGTACACTGGCACTGACCCGTGCGCCAGCATGTAACCTGACCCTCCCACGTTTCCGTACCCTCACCCGTGCCCTAAGCCTTGCCGTTCCCTAACCCTAACCCTACACCTTACCCTACGCCGTACCCTACTCTTGGCCCGTACACTGGCACTGACCCATGCGTCAACACGTAGCATGACCCTCCCACGTTTGCGTGCCATCTTCTGTGCCCTAAGCTTTGCCATTCCCTAACCCTAACCCTAGCCCAGAATGGAAACCCACCATCAGCCCTACACCTTACCCTACGCCGTACCCTAATCCTGCCCCGTACGCTAGCATTGACCCGTGCGTCAGCATGGAGCCTGACACTCCCACGTTTCCGTACCCTCACCTGTGCCCTAAGCCTCGCCGTTCCCTAACCCTAACCCTAGCCCGGAACGGAGACCCACCATCAGGCCTACACCTTACCCTTGTCGAAGCCTACTCCTGCCCGGAAGCTGAAACTGACACGTGCGTGAGCACGTACCCAGACCCTCCCACTTTTCCGTACCCTCACCTGTTCCCTAAGCCTTGCGTTCGCTAACCCTTACCCTGGCCCGGAACGGAAACCCACCACCGGGCCTACACCTTACACTACGCCGAAGACTACACCTGGGCGTACGCTGTCATTGACCCGTGCGTCAGCACGTAGTGTGACCCCCCCACGTTTCTGTAACCTCACCTGTGCCCTAAGTCTTGTGGTTCCCTTCCCCTAACAGTTGCCCGGAAAGGAAACCCACCACCACCCCTACACCATACCCAACGTCATACCCAACTCCTGCCCCGTACGGTGGCACTGACCCGTGTGTCAGCACGTAGCCTGCCTTTCCCACGTTTCCTTACCCTCACCTCTGCCCTAAGCCTCGCAATTCCCTAACACTAACCCTAGCCCGGAACAGAAACCCACCACCAGCCCTACACCTTACCCTACGCTGTACCCTATTCCTGGACCGTACGCTGGCACTGACACGTGATTCAGCATGTAGCCTGACCCACCCACGTTTCCGTACCCTCAACTGTGCCCTAAGCATTGCCTTTCCCTAACCCTAACCCTAGCCGGGAACGGAAACCCACCACCAGCCCTACACCTTACCGTACGCCGTACCCTACTCTTGGCCTGTACGCTGGCACTGACCCGTGCGTCAGCACGTAGCCTGACCCACCCACGTTTCCGTACCCTCACCTGTGCCCTAAGCCTTGCCGTTCCGTAACCCTAACCCTAGCCCGGAACGGGAATCCACAGCCAGCCCGACACCTTACCCTATGCCGTAAACGACTCCTGGCCCGTATGCTGGCACTGACCCGTGCGTCAGCACGTAGCCAGACCCTCCCACTTTTCCGAACCCTCACCTGTGCCCTAAGCCTTGCCGTTCCGTAACCCTAACCCTAGCACGGAACGGAAACCCACCACCAGCCCTAAACCTTACCCTACGCCGTACCATATTCCTGGCCCGTACGCTGGCACTGACCCGTGCGTCAGCATGTAGCCTGACCCTCCCACTTTTCCTTACCCTCACCTGTTCCCTAAGCCTTACCGATCCCTAACTCTAACCCTAGCCCTGAACGGAAACACACCACCACCCCTACACCCTACCCTACGTCATAGCCTACTGCTGGCCCGTAAGCTGACACTCTCCCATGTGTCAGCCCGTAGCCTGCCTTTCCCACGTTTCCATACCCTCACCTGTGCCCTAAGCCTTACCGCTCCCTAACCCTAACCCTAGCCCGGAATGGACACCCACCACCAGCTTTACACTTTACCCTACGCCGTACACTACACCTGGTCCATACCCTGGAACTAACCCTTGATTCAGCATGTAGCCTGACCCTCCGACGTTTCCATAACCTCAACTGTGCCCTAAGCCTTGCCATTCCCTAACCCTAACCCTAGCCCGGAACGGAAACCCACCACCATCCCTACACCATACCCTATGCCGTATCCTACTCCTGGCCCATACACTGGCACTGACCCGTGCGTCAGCACGGAGCCTGACCCTCCCACGTTTCCGTACCTTCACCTGTGCCCTAAGACTTCCCGTTCCCTAACCCTAACACTAGCCCAGAACAGAGACCCACCACCAGCCCTACACCTTACCCTACGTCGAAGCCTACTCCTGCCCAGAAGCTGACACTGACACGTGCGTGAGCACGTAGCCTGACCCTCCCACTTTTCCGTACCCTCACCTGTGCCCTAAGCCTTGCCGTTCGCTAACCCTAACCCTAGCCCAGAATGGAAACCCTCCACCGGGCCTAAACCTTACCCTACACCGAAGCCTACACCTGGGCGTACGCTGTCATTGACCAATGTGTCAGCACGTAGTCTGACACTCCCACGTTTCCATAACCTCACCTGTGCCCTAAGCCTTGCGGTTCCCTACCCGTAACCCTAGCCCGGAACGGAATCCCACGACCACCCCTACAGCATACCCTATGCCGTACCCAACTCCTGGCCCGTACGGTGGCACTGACCTGTGTGTCAGCACGTAGCCTGCCTCTCACACGTTTCCGTACCCTCACCTGTGCCCTAAGCCTTACCGTTACCTAACCCTAACCCTATCCCGGAAAGGAAACCCACCACCAGCCCTACACCTTACCGTACGCCGTAGCCTACGCCGGGCCCATATGGTGGCACTGACCCGTGTGTCAGCACGTAGCATGACCCTCCCACGTTTCCATACCCTCACCTGTGCCCTAAGACTTGCCATTCCCTAACCCTAACCCTAGCCCGGAAAGGAAACCAACCAACAGCCCTACACCTTACCCTACGCTGTTGCCTACTCCTGGCCTGTACGCTAGCACTGACCCGTGCGTCAGCACATAGCCTGACCCTCCCCCGTTTCCGTACCATTACCTGTGCCCTAAGGCTTGTCGTGCCCTAACCCTAACCCTAGCCCAGAACAGAAACCCACCACCAGCCCTACACCTTACCCTACGCCGTAGACTAATCCTGGCCCGTACGCTGGCACTGATCCGTGCGTCAGCACGTAGCCTGACCCTCCCACGTTCCCGTACCCTCACCTGTGTCCTAAGCCTTGCCATTCCGTTACCCTAACCATAACCACGAACGGAAACCTACCACCAGCCCTACACCTTACTCTACGCCATAGCCCACTCCTGGCCCATACGCTGGCACTGACCTGTGCGTCAGCACGTAGCCTGCCCCTCCCACGTTTCCGTATCCTCACCCGAACCCTAAGCCTTGTCATTCCCTAAACCTAACCTTAGCCCGGAAAGGAAACCCACCCCCAGCCCTACACCTTACCCTACGCCGTACCTTACTCCTGGCCCGTACGCTGGCACTGATCCATGCGTCAGAACATAGCCTGAACCTCCCACGTTTCCGTACCCTCACCTGTGCCTTATGCCTTGCCGTTCCCTAACCCTAACGCTAGCCCGGAATGGTAACCCGCCACCAGCCCTACACCTTACCCTACGCTGTACCCTACTCTTGGCCTGTACGCTGGCACTGACCCGTGCGTTAGCACGTAGCCTGACCCACCCACGTTTCCGTACCCTCACCTGTGCCCTAAGCCTTGCCGTTCCGTAACCCTAACCCTAGCCCGGAACGGGAAACCACAGCCAGCCCGACACCTTACCCTACGCCGTACACGACTTCTGGCCCGTATGCTGTCACTGACCCATGCGTCAGCGCATAGCCTGACCCTCCCACGTTTCTGTACCCTCACCTGTGCCCTAAGCCTTGCCGTTCCCTAACCCTAACCCTACACCTTACACTACGCCGTACCCTACTCTTGGCCCGTACGCTGGCACTGACCCGTGCGTCAACACGTAGCCTGATCCTCCCACTTTTCCGTACCATCTACTGTGCCCTAAGCTTTGCCATTGCCTAACCCTAACCCTAGCCCGTAACGTAAACCCACCACCAGCCCTACACCTTACCCTACGCCGTACGCTAATCCTGCCCCATACGCTAGGACTGACCCGTGCCTCAGCACATAGCCTACCACTCCCACGTTTCCGCACCCTCACCAGTGCCCTAAGCCTTGCCGTTCCCTAACCCTAACCCTAGCCCAGACCGGAAACTCACCACCAGCCCTACAGCTTACCTTACGCCGTACCCTACTCCTTGCCCGTACGCTGGCACTGACCCATGCGTCAGCACGTAGCCTACCTCTCCCAACTTTCTGTACCCTCACCTGTGCCCTTAGCCTTGCCGTTCCCTAACCCTATACCAAAACGGAAACCCACCACCAGCCCTACACCTTACCCTACGCAGTAACTTACTCCTGGCCCGTACGCTGGAACTGACCCGTGCGTAAGCATGGAGCCTGACCCTCCCACGTTTCCGTACCCTCAACTGTGCCTTAAGCCTTCCCTATCCCTAACCCTAACCCTAGCCCAGAACGGAGACCCACCACCAGCCCTACACCTTACCGTACGACGAAGCCTACTCCTGCCCGGAAGCTGACACTGACACGTGCGTGAGCACGTACCCTGACCCTCCCACTTTTCCGTACCCTCACCTGTGCCCTAAGCCTTGCCATTCGCTAACCCTTACCCTGGCCTGGAACGGAAACCCACCACCGGGCCTACACCTTACCCTACGCCGAAGCCTACACCTGGGTGTACGCTGTCATTGACCCGTGCATCAGCACATAGTCTGACCCTCCCACGTTTACGTAACCTCACCTGTCCCCTAAGTCTTGCGGTTCCCTACCCCTAACCCTTGCCTGGAACGGAAACCCACCACGACCCCTACACCATACCCTACGCCGTACCCAACTCCTGGCCCATACGCTGGCACTGACACGTTTTTCAGCACGTAGCCTGACCCTCCCACGTTTCCGTACCCTCACGTGTGCCCTAAGCCTTAACGTTCCCTAACCCTAACCCTAGACCGGAATGGACACCCACCGCCGCCCTTACACCATACCCTACGCCGTACCCTACTCCTGGACCACACCCTGGCACTGACCCATTCTTCAGCACGTAGCCTGACCCTCCCACGTTTCCGTACCCTCTCCTGTGCCCTAAGCCTTGCCGCACCCTAACCCTAACCCTAGCCCGGAATGGATCCCCACCACCAGCCTCACACTTTACCCTACGCCGTACCCTACTCCTGGTTCATACCCTGGCACTGACCAGTGCTTCAGCATGTAGCCTGACCCGCCCACGTTTCCGTACCCTCACCTGTGCCCTAAGCCTTGCCTTTACCTATCCCTAAACCTAGCCCGGAACGGAAACCCACCAGAAACCCTAAACCTTAATGTATGCCGTAGCCTACTCCTGACCCGTACGCTGGCAGTGACCATTGCGTCAGCACATAGCCTGCCTCTGCCACGTTTCCATATCCTCACCTGTGCACTAAGCCTTGCCGTTCCCTAACCCTAACCTGGAACGGAAAACCAACACCAGCCCTACACCTTACCCTACACCGTACCATACTCCTGGACCGTACGCTGTCACTGACACGTGCGTCAGCACGTAGACTGACCCTCCCACGTTTCCGTACCCTCACCTGTGCCCAAAGCCTTGCCGTTCCCTAACCCTAACCTGGAACATAAACCCACCACCAGCCCTAAACCTTACCCAACGCTGTACCCTACTCCTGGCCCCTACGTTGGCACTGACCTGTGCGTCAGCACGTAGCCTGCCTCTCCCATGTTTCCATACCCTCACCTGTGCCCTAAGCCTTGCCGTTCCCTAACCCTAACCCGGAACATAAACCCACCACCAGCCCTAAACCTTACCCTACGCCATACCCTACTCCTGGCCCGTACGCTGGCACTGACCCGTGAGTCAGCACGTAGCCTGACCCTCTCACGTTTCCTTACGTTCACCTGTGCCCTAAGCCTTGCCATTCCCTAACCGTAACCATAGCCCGGAACGGTATCTCACAACCAGCCCTACTCCTTACCCTACGCCGTTCCCTATTCCTGGCCCGTACGCTGGCACTGACCCGTGCGTCAGCACATAGCCGGACCCTCCCACGTTTCCGTACCCTCACCTGTGCCCTAAGCCTTGTCATTCCCTAACCCTAACCCTAGCACGGAACGGAAAACCACCACCAGCCCTACACATTAGCCTATGCCGTAGCCTATTCCTGGCCCATACATTGGCACTGACCCATGCGTAAGAACGTAGCCTGACCATCCCACGTTTCCGTACCCTCACCTGGGCCGTAAGCCTTGCCGTTCCCAAACCCTAAACCTAGCCCGGAAAGGAAACCAACACCAGACCTACACGTTACCCTACTCAGTACCCTACTCCTGGCCCTTACGCTGGCACTGACACGTGCGTGAGCACATAGCCTTACCCTCCAACAACCCCCCCAATACAGAAATGGTCAGAAGATCTCATGAGACGATCCTTCAAAGAAGACACAGACATGGCCAAGACGCAGATGAAAAGCTGCTCAACATCACTAATTATTAGAGAAATGCAAATCAAAACAACAATGAGGGGGCTTCCCTGGTGGCACAGTGGTTGAGAGTCCGCCTGCCAATGCAGGGGACACGGGTTCGTGCCCCGGTCAGGGATGATCCCACATGTCGCGGAGCAGCTGGGCCCGTGAGGCATGGCCACTGAGCCTGCGCGTCCGGAGCCTGTGCTCCGCAACGGGACAGGCCACAACAGTGAGAGGCCCGCGTACAACAAAAAGAAAAAATAAATAAAAAAAAACAAAACAAAACAAAAAAAAACTACAATGAGGTATCACCTCACACATGTTAGAATCGGCATCATCAGAAAACCTACAAACAACAAATTCTGGGGAGGGTGTGGACAAAAGGAGCCCTCTTCCACTATTGGTGGGAATGTAAATTGATACAGTCACTATGGAGATCAGTGTGGAGTTTCCTTAAAAAAACTAGAAATAGAATTACCATCTGATCCAGCAATCGCACTTCTGGGCATATACCCAGAGAAAACCATAAATCAAAAAGGCACATTCACCACAATGTTCATTGCAGCACTATTTACAATAGCCAGGTAAGGGAGCAAACTAAATACCCACAAACAGATGAATGGGTAAAGGTGTGGTACATATATAAAATGGAATATTACTCGGCCATAAAAAGGAATGAAACTGGGTAATTTGTAGAGACATCGATGGATCTAGAGACTGTCATACAGAATGAAGTAAGTCAGAAAGAGGAAAACAAATATTGTATATTAATGCATATATGTGGAACCTAAAAAGTGGTACAGATGAACTGGTTTGCAGGGAAGAAATAGAGACACAGGTAGAGAACAAACTTATGGACACCAAGTGTGGGAAGCCATGGGGTGGTAGAGGTGGGATGAGTTGGGAGATTGGGATTGGCCTGCATACATGCATATGCATAAAATACATAACTAATAATAACCTGCTGTATAAAAAAATAAAACTAAATTTCAAAATTTAAAAAATAAAATTTAAAAATAAAAGAGAAAAAAGTTCTTCCCTTCACACAGATGTATTTATAGGAATGTATTATTTCCATGCTTATATCTATAAATACATAAAAGAGGTATAAAATCTAACTTGAACCATAAACGAAAAAAAACCTGAACCCACCAGTTATACAGAGGAAAGCCCTATCAGGGAACTTGCTCCAGCGGTAAACAATTCTGAAATTGGTCAGAGGTGGGGAATCATCTCCCATACAGCCAGCAACCCACCCCACATGCAAGGAGCGTCCTCATTGCAAAGCTGGGGGACCGTGCCGAGGCATCTCTGAATAAAGGTGAGCTGAGCCCCAGGCCAGCTGCAGCTGAACTGTTCCCACCCTTTCCAGGTAAAACACCTGAATATGTACAAGGGCATGAAATCCTAGAGGAAGGGCCGTGGAGCCACACCAGCGACAGCACACAGGCCAACTTGGTGCCTGCAGGCGAGGCAGGATGGTCCTGACCCCGGGCGCTCTTCTGGAAGCTTTCCATTTCCCTGCCTCAGATACCCCTCCTGTCCCGGACCCCACCCCTATTTTTCCTTCCTTACCTCAGCCCGGAGAGAAATTCCAGTGGAACTTATGGGTGACACATCCTCTTCTTTACAGGTGGCAGCCTGGCAACTCCTGCACAAAGTCCAGCAGAGCCCCACACACACCGGGCTACCCACAAAGCCGTGGCCCCTCACACGCTCCCACCAGCAGAGCCCCGAGACTTCTGACGGGGCAGAGAATATGGAGTCAGGAACAGCTTCAGGGGCTATTGCTGCCTGGAGCGCTGTTTATATTGACCTCAACCAGGCACACCTGGGGAGGGCCGGCCGGCACGGTAAGGCTGCCCAGGTCAGCTAATCCACAACCCTCAGGGAATCACATTGTTGAAAATGGACCTCGCTAAGGCAGAATAGAAGCCAAGGAAAATAAGGACACAATGCCATTTGCAGCACCGTAGATGAGTCTAGACGTAATCATGTGACATGTAGTAAGTCAGAAAGTGAAAGGCACATATCGTATCATATCACTTATAGGTGTTACCTAAAAATGGATACCAGGGCAGATATTTCCACGGAGAAGGGCAATCACAGATTCATTAAACAAACTTATGGTTCACCAATGGAAAGGTGTGAGGATTGGTTTCATTACGATATTGGGGTTAACAGACATACAAACACAGGTGATATATATAATAACCAAAGAGCTACGGAATACAAAGAGAGGAGTACACAACATTCTGTCATAACGTACATGGGAAAAGGATCCCAGGAAGAACAGACATCTGTATATGTGTAAAAGAACCACATCTACAATACCTACAACAAGCCAAACATTGTAATCAAAATTGCTGTAATAAAAAATAAAAAATTAAATTAAAAACACGAACAAGAAGTAGTGAGACAAACTTGAGGGGCTTTTTCCTGTCACATTCTGTTCTAAATTCCAATCTAGAAGGCGACATCCATTGAGGCTCTGTTGCCCTAGTAAACAGATATGAAAGAGAGAACTGCTGCCACCTTGTGGCCGTTTCACACAAC
The DNA here is from genome assembly GCF_964165515.1 of Mesoplodon bidens. Classification (NCBI taxonomy): domain Eukaryota; kingdom Metazoa; phylum Chordata; class Mammalia; order Artiodactyla; family Ziphiidae; genus Mesoplodon; species Mesoplodon bidens. Next base: position 49,529 of record NW_027671936.1, on the reverse strand, counting down.
AGCAGCTTTAATCCCAGCGCTCATGGTCAGTTGATATTCAAAATCATTGCAGGCCTGTAAATGACACCTGCCTTGAAAACAAATCCTGGGGTCACATATCGACCAAAAAATTTAAAGGACGTCCATATTTCAAAAGGACTGTTTCGAAAGGCATATTTTATGCCCATTAATGTTCTGCTTCTTTTTCTTTCTTTCTTTTTTGGTTAAAAACACGGGAATGGAAAAAGGCATCCCTCAGAAGGGGCGAAAATAGTTGCAAACGAATCAATGGACAAAGGTTTAATCTCCAATATATATAAACAGCTCATGCAGCTTATTAAAAAAACAAACAACCCAATACAAAAATGGGCAGAAGATCTAAAGAGACGTTTCTTCAAAGAAGACACAGAGATGGCCAAGACGCACATGAAAAGCTGCTCAAGAGCACTAATTATTAGAGAAATGCAAATCAAAACTACAATGAGGTATCACCTCACACCTGTTAGAATCGGCATCATCAGAAAATCTACAAACAAATTCTGGGGAGGGTGTGGACAAAAGGAGCCCTCTTCCACTATGGTGGGAATGTAAATTGATACAGTCACTATGGAGAACAGTATGGAGTTTCCTTAAAAGAACTAGAAATAGAAACCTTGACTTTCCCTAACCCTAACCATAGCCCGGAACGGAAACCTACCACCAACCCTACACCTTATCTATGCCGTACACTAATCCTAATCCGTACGCTGGCACTAACCAGTGAGTCAACACGTACCCTGACCCTAACACGTTTCCATACCCTCAGCTGTGCCCTAAAACTTGTCGTTGCCTATCCTTAACCTTAGCCCGGAACGGAAACCTACCATCAGCCCTACACCTTACCCTAAACTGTACCCTAATCCTAATTCATACATCAACACGTACCCTGACCCTAACACGTTTCCGTACCCTCACCTCTGCCATAAACCTTGCCGTTCCCTAACCCTAACTCTAGCCCGGAATGGAAACCTACCACCAACCCTACACCTTACCTTAAGCCGTACCCTAATCCTAATTCGTATGCTGACACTAACCTGTGCATCAACACATACCCTGACCCTAACACGTTTCGTACCCTCACCTGTGCCCTAAACTTTGCCGGTCCCTAAACATAACCCTAGACTGGAACGGAAACGTACCACCAACCCTACACCTTACTCTATGCGGTACCCTAATCCTCATGCGTATGCTGACACTAACCCGTGAGTCAACACGTACCCTGAACCTAACACATTTCTGTACCATCACCTGTGCCCAAAACCTTGCAATTCGCTAACCCTAACCCTACAACGGAATGGAAACCTACCGCCCTCCGTACACCTTACCCTACGCCGTACCCTAATCCTAATGCGTATGATGACACTATTCCATGTATCAACATGTATCATGACCCTAACACGTTTCTGTACCGTCACCTGTACACTAAACCTTGCCGTACCCTAACACTAACCCTAGCCCAGAATGGAAAACTACCACAAACCGTACAGCATACCCTACACGGTACCCTAGTCCTAATCCGTACACTGACACTAACCCGTGCGTCAACACGTACACTGACCCTAACACTTTTCCGTTCCCTCACCTGTGCCCTAAACCGTGCCGTTGCCTAACCCTAACCCTAGCCCAAAACGGAAACCTACCACCAACCCTACACGTTACTCTACGCCATACCCTAATCATAATCCGAGCGTCAACACGTACCCTGACCCTAACACATTTCCGTACCCTCACCTATGCCCTAAACCTTGCCGTTCCATAACACTAACCCTAGCCTGGAACGGAAACCTACCACCAACCCTAGACCTTAACCTACGAAGGACCATAAACCTACTCCGTACGCTGACACTAACACATGCGTCAACACTTACCCTGACCCTAACACGTTTCCGTACCTTCACCTGTGACCTAAACCTTGCCATTCCCTAACCCTAACCCTAGACCACAATGGAAACCTACCACCAAGCCTACACCTTACCCTAAGCCGTACCCTAATGCTAATCCATATGTCAACACGTACCCTGACACTAACACGTTTCCATACCCTCATCTGTGCCCAAAACCTTGCCGTTCCCTAACACTAACCCTAGCCTGAAACGGAAACCTACCACCAACCATACACTTTACCCTATGCCGCACCATAATCCTCATCTGTACGTTCACACTAACCCGTGCGTCAACACGTACCCTGAGCCTAACACGTTTCGATACCCTCACGTGTGCCCTAAACCTTGCCGTTCCCTAACCCTAACCCTAGCCCAGAACGGAAACCCACCACCAGCCCTACACCTTACCCTACGACGTACACTACTCCTGGCCCGTACGCTGGCACTGACCCGTGCGTCAGCACATAGCCTGACTCTCCCACGTTTCCGTACCCGCACCTGTGCCCTAAGACTTGCCGTTCCCTAACCCTAACCCTAGCCCGGAAAGGAAGCCCACCACCAGCCCTACACCTTTCCCTACGCCGTAGCCTACGACTGGCCCATACGCTGGCACTGACACGTGTGTCAGCACGTAGCATGACCCTCCCACGTTTCCATACCCTCACCTGTGCCCTAAACCTTGACATTCCCTAACCCTAACCCTAGCCCGGAAAGGAAACCAACCACCAGCCCTACACCTTACCCTACGTTGTTGCCTACTCCTGGCCTGTACGCTGGCACTGACCCGTGCGTCAGCACATAGCCTGACCCTCCACCATTTCCGTACCCTCAACTGTGCCCTAAGTCTTGTCCTTCCCTAACCCTAAACCTAGCCCAGAACAGAAACCCACCACCAGCCCTACAGCTTACCCTACGCCGTAGCCTAATCCTGGCCCGTACGCTGGCACTGATCCGTGCGTCAGCACGTAGCCTGACCTTCCCACGTTCGCGTACCCTCACCTGTGTCCTAAGCCTTGCCGTTCCATAACCCTAACCATAACCCCAAACGGAAACCCACCACCAGCCCTAAACCTTACCCTACGCCGTACCCTACACCTGGCCCGTACGCTGGCACTGATCCGTTCGTCAGCATGTAGCCTAACCCTCCCACTTTTCCTTACCCTCACCTGTTCCCTAAGCCTTGCCGATCCCTAACTCTAACCCTAGCCCGGAACGGAAACCCACCACCAGCCCTACACCCTACCCTACGTCGTAGCCTACTGCTGGCCCGTAAGCTGGCACTCTCCCATGTGTCAGCCCGTAGCCTGCCTCTCCCACGTTTCCGTACCCTCACCTGTGCCCTAAGCCTTGCAGTTCCCTACCTCTAACCCTAGCCCGGAACGGAAACCACCACCAGCCCTACACATTACGCTATGCCGTACCCTACTCCTGGCCCGTACGCTGGCACTGACCCATTCTTCAGAACGTATCCTGACCCACCCAAGTTTCCGTACCCTCACCTGTGTCCTAAGCCTTAACGTTCCCTAACCCTAAGCCTAGACCGGATTGGACACCCACCACCGCCCTTACACCATACCCAACGCCGTACCCTACTCCTGGTCCACACCCTGGCACTGACCCGTTCTTCAGCATGTAGCCTGACCCTCCCACGTTTCCGTACCCTCACCTGTGCCCTAAGCCTTGCTGCTCCCTAACCCTAACACTAGCCCGGAATGGACACCCACCACCAGCCTTACACTTTACCCTACGCCGTACCCTACTCCTGGCCCGTACGCTGGCACTGACCCGTGCGTCAGCACATAGCCGGACCCTCCCACGTTTCCGTACCCTCACCTGTGCCCTAAGCCTTGTCATTCCCTAACCCTAACCCTAGCACGGAACGGAAACCCCCCACCAGCCCTACACATTAGCCTACGCCGTAGCCTATTCCTGGCCCGTACATTGGCACTGACCCATGCTTAAGAACGTAGCCTGACCATCCCACGTTTCCGTACCCTCACCTGGGCCCTAAGCCTTGCCGTTCCCAAACCCTAAACCTAGCCCGGAACGGAAACCACCACCAGACCTACACCTTACCCTACGCAGTACCCTACTCCTGGCCCTTACGCTGGCACTGACACGTGCGTGAGCACATAGCCTTACCCTCCAACCACCCTCCCAATACAGAAATGGTCAGAAGATCTCATGAGACGATCCTTCAAAGAAGACACAGACATGGCCAAGACGCAGATGAAAAGCTGCGTAACATCACTAATTATTAGAGAAATGCAGATCAAAACTACAATGAGGGGGCTTCCCTGGTGGCGCAGTGGTTGAGAGTCCGCCTGCCGATGCAGGGGACACGGGTTCGTGCCCCGGTCCGGGAAGATACCACATGTCGTGGAGCAGCTGGGCCCGTGAGCCATGGCCACTGAGCCTGCGCGTCCGGAGCCTGTGCTCCGCAACGGGTCAGGCCACAACAGTGAGAGGCCCGCGTACCACAAAAAAATAAATAAATAAATAAAACAAAAAAAAACAAAAAAAACTACAATGAGGTATCACCTCACACATGTTAGAATCGGCATCATCAGAAAACCTACAAACAACAAATTCTGGGGAGGGTGTGGACAAAAGGAGCCCTCTTCCACTATTGGTGGGAATGTAAATTGATACAGTCACTATGGAGAACAGTGTGGAGTTTCCTTAAAAAAACTAGAAATAGAATTACCATCTGATCCAGCAATCGCACTTCTGGGCATATACCCAGAGAAAACCATAAATCAAAAAGGCACATTCACGACAATGTTCATTGCAGCACTATTTACAATAGCCAGGTAAGGGAGCAAACTAAATACCCACAAACAGATGAATGGGTAAAGATGTGGTACATATATAAAATGGAATATTACTCGGCCATAAAAAGGAATGAAACTGGGTCATTTGTAGAGACATCGATGGATCTAGAGACTGTCATACAGAATGAAGTAAGTCAGAAAGAGGAAAACAAATATTGTATATTAATGCATATATGTGGAACCTAAAAAGTGGTACAGATGAACTGGTTTGCAGGGAAGAAATAGAGACACAGGTAGAGAACAAACTTATGGACACCAAGTGTGGGAAGCCATGGGGTGGTAGAGGTGGGATGAGTTGGGAGATTGGGATTGGCCTGCATACATGCATATGCATAAAATACATAACTAATAATAACCTGCTGTATAAAAAAATAAAACTAAATTTCAAAATTTTAAAAAATAAAATTTAAAAATAAAAGAGAAAAAAGTTCTTCCCTTCACACAAATGTATTTATAGGAATGTATTATTTCCATGCTTATATCTATAAATACATAAAAGAGGTATAAAATCTAACTTGAACCATAAACGAAAAAAAACCTGAACCCACCAGTTATACAGAGGAAAGCCCTATCAGCGAACTTGCTCCAGCGGTAAAGAATTCTGAAATTGGTCAGAGGTGGGGAATCATCTCCCATACAGCCAGCAACCCACCCCCCATGCAAGGAGCGTCCTCATTGCAAAGCTGGGGGACCGTGCCGAGGCATCTCTGAATAAAGGTGAGCTGAGCCCCAGGCCAGCTGCAGCTGAACTGTTCCCACCCTTCCCAGGTAAAACACCTGAATATGTACAAGGGCATGAAATCCTAGAGGAAGGGCCGTGGAGCCACACAGGCGACAGCACACAGGCCAACTTGGTGCCTGCAGGCGAGGCAGGATGGTCCTGACCCCAGGCGCTCTTCTGGAAGCTTTCCATTTCCCTGCCTGAGATACCCCTCCTGTCCCGGACACCACCCCTTTTTTTCCTTCCTTACCTCATCCCGGAGAGAAATTCCAGTGGAACTTATGGGTGACACAACCTCTTCTTTACAGGTGGCAGCCTGGCAACTCCTGCACAAAGTTCAGCAGAGCCCCACACACACCGGGCCACCCACAAAGCCGTGGCCCCTCACACGCTCCCACCAGCAGAGCCCTGAGACTGCTGACGGGGCAGAGAATATGGAGTCAGGAACAGATTCAGGGGCTATTGCTGCCTGGAGCACTGTTTATATTGACCTCAACCAGGCAGACCTGGGGAGGGCCGGCCGGCACGGTAAGGCTGCCCAGGTCAGCTAATCCACAACCCTCAGGGAATCACATTGTTGAAAATGGACCTCGCTAAGGCAGAATAGAAGCAAAGGAAAATAAGGACACAATGCCATTTGCAGCAACGTAGATGAGTCTAGAGGTAATCATGTGACATGTAGTAAGTCAGAAAGTGAAAGGCACATATCGTATCATATCACTTATAGGTGTTACCTAAAAATGGATACCAGGGCAGATATTTCCAAGGAGAAGGGCAATCACAGATTCATTAAACAAACTTATGGTTCACCAATGGAAAGGTGTGAGGATTGGTTTCATTACGATATCGGGGTTAACAGACATATACAAACACAGGTGACATATATAATTACCACAGACCTACAGAATACCAAAAGACTACTCAACATTCTGTCATAACGTACATGGGAAAAGGATCCCAGGAAGAACAGACACCTGTATATGTGTAAAACAACCACATCTTCCACACTTACACCAAGCCAAACATTATAATCAAATTTGATGTAATAAAAAATAAAAAATGAAATTAAAAACACGAACAAGAAGTAGGGAGACAAATTGAGGGGTTTTCTCCTGGCACATTCCATTCTAAATTCCAATCTAGAACACGACTTCCATTGAGGCTCTCTTGCCCTAGTAACCAGATTAGGTAAGGGAGAACTGCTGCCACCTTGTGGCCGTTTCACACAACAGCAGCTTTAATCCCAGCGCTAATGGTCAGAGGATATTCAAAATCATTGCAGGCCTGTAAATGACACCTGCCCTGAAAACAAATCCTGGGGTCACATATCGAACAAAAATTTCAAAGGACGTCCATATTTCAAAACGACCCTTACAAAAGCCATATTTTACGCCCATTAGTTTTCTGCTTCTTTTTCTTTCTTTCTTTTTTGGTTAAAAAAACGGGAATGGAAAAAGGCATCCCTCAGAAGGGGCGAAAATAGTTGCAAACGAATCAATGGACAAAGGTTTAATCTCCAATATATATAAACAGCTCATGCGGCTTAATATTAAAAAAACAAACAACCCAATACAAAAATGGGCAGAAGATCTAAAGATACGTTTCTTCAAAGAAGACACAGAGATGGCCAAGATGCACATGAAAAGCTGCTCAACAGCACTAATTATTAGAAAAATGCAAATCAAAACTACAATGAGGTATCATCTCACACCTGTTAGAATCGGCATCATCAGAAAATCTACAAACAACAAATTCTGGGGAGGGTGTGGACAAAAGGAGCCCTCTTCCACTATTGGTGGGAATGTAAATTGATACAGTCACTATGGAGAACACTATGGAGTTTCCTTAAAAAAACTTGAAATAGAATTACCATCTGATCCAGCAATCCCACTTCTGGGCATATACCCAAAGAGAACCATAAATCAAAAAGGCACATTCACCACAATATTCATTGCAGCACTATTTACAATAGCCAGGTAATGGAAGCAACATAAATGCCCACAGACAGATGAATGGCTAAAATTGGGGTACATATATAAAATGGAATATTACTCGGCCATAAAAAGGAATGAAACTGGGTCATTTGTAGAGACATCGATGGATCTAGAGACTGTCATACAGAATGAAGTAAGTCAGAAAGAGGAAAACAAATATTGTATATTAATGCATATATGTGGAACCTAAAAAATGGTACAGATGAACTGGTTTGCAGGGAAGAAATAGAGACACACAGGTAGAAAACAAACGTATGGACACCAACTGTGGGAAGCCATGGGGTGGTGGTGGTGGGACGAGTTGGGAGATTGAGATTGACCTGTATACATGTATATGCATAAAATGCATAACTAATAATAACCTGCTGTAATATAAAAGTAAATAAAATTAAATTTCAAAATTTTAAAAAATAAAATTTAAATATAAAACAGAAAAAAGTTCTTCCCTTCACACAGATGTATTTATAGGAATGAATTATTTCCATGCTTATATCTATACATATATAAAAGAGGAATAAAATCTAACTTGAACCATAAAAGAAAAAAAACCTGAACCCACCAGTTATACAGAGGAAAACCCTATCAGGGCACTTGCTCCAGCGGCAAACAATTCTGAAATTGGTCAGAGGTGGGGAATCATCTCCCATACAGCCAGCAACCCACCCCCCACGCAAAGAGCGTCCTCATTGCAAAGCTGGGGGACCGAGCCGAGGCATCTCTGAATAAAGGTGAGCGGAGCCCCAGGCCAGCTGCTGCTGAACTCTTCCCACCCTTCCCAGGTAAAACACCTGAATATGTACAAGGGCGTGAAAGACTAGAGGAAGGGCCGTGGAGCCACACCAGCGACAGCACGCAGGCCAACATGATGCCTGCAGCCCAGCCAGGGTGTTCCTGGACCCTGGCGCTCTTCTGGAAGCTTTCCATTGTCCTGCCTGAGATACCCCACCTGTCCCGGCCCCCACTGCTTTTTTCCTTCCTCACCTCTGTCCGGAGAGAAATTCCAGCGGAAGTTATGGGTGACACATCCTCTTCTTTACAGGTGGCAGCCTGGCAACTCCTGCAGAAAGGCCAGCAGAACCCCACTCACACCGGGCCACCAACAAAGCTGTGGACCCTCACTCCCTCCCACCAGCACAGCCCCGAGACTGCTGACGGGGCAGAGAATATGGAGTCAGGCACAGCTTCAGTGGCTATTGCTGCCTGGAGCGCTGTTTATATTGACCTCAACCAGGCAGACCTGGGGAGGGCCGGCCGGCAGGGTAAGGCTGCCCAGGTCAGCTAATCCACAACCCTCAGGGAATCACATTGTTGAAAATGGACCTCGCTAAGGCAGAATAGAAGCCAAGGAAAATAAAGACACAATGCCATTTGCAGCGCCGTAGATGAGAATAGATGTAATCACGTGACTTGTAGTAAGTCAGAAAGTGAAAGACACATATCATTTCACATCACTTATAGGTGTTACCTAAAATAGAAACCAGGGCAGTCATTTCCACTGAGAAGTGCAATCATAGATTCATTAAACTCACTTATGGTTCACCAATGGAAAGGTGTGAGGATTGGTTTCATTACGATATTGGGGTTAACAGACATATACAAACACAGGTGACATATATAATCACCTAAGACCTACGGAATACAAGAGAGGACTACTCAACATTCTGTCATAACCTACATGGGCAAAGGATCCCAGGAAGAACAGACATCTGTATATGTGTAAAAGAACCACATCTTCCACACCTACAACAAGCCAAACATTGTAATCAAACTTGCTGTAATAAAAAATAAAAAAATAAATTAAAAACACGAACAAGAAGTAGTGAGACAAACATGAGGGGCTTTCTCCTGGCACATTCCATTCTAAATTCCAATCTAGAACACGACTTCCATTGAGGCTCTGTTGCACTAATAACCAGATTTGAAAGAGAGAACTGCTGCCACCTTGTGGCCGTTTCACACAACAGCAGCTTTAATCCCGGCGCTAAACGTCAGGTGATATTCAAAATCATTGCAGGCCTGTAAATGACACCTGCCCTGAAAACAAATCCTGGTGTCATATATCGACCAAAAAATTCAAAGGACGTCCATATTTCAAAACGACCGTTTCAAAAGCCATATTTTACGCACATTAGTGTTCTGCTTCTTTGTCTTTCTTTCTTTTTTGGTTAAAAAAACGGGAATGGAAAAAGGCATCCCTCAGAAAGGGCGAAAATCGTTGCAAACGAATCAATGGACAAAGGTTTACTCTCCAATATATATAAAGAGCTCATGCGGCTTAATATTAAAAAAAAACAAACAACCCAATACAAAAATGGGCAGAAGATCTAAAGAGACGTTTCTTCAAAGAAGACACAGAGATGGCCAAGACGCACATGAAAAGCTGCTCAAGAGCACTAATTATTAGAGAAATGCAAATCAAAACTACAATGAGGTATCACCTCACACCTGTTAGAATCGGCATCATCAGAAAATCTACAAACAACAAATTCTGGGGAGGGTGTGGACAAAAGGAGCCCTCTTCCACTATTGGTGGGAATGTAAACTGATACAGTCACTATGGAGAGCAGTATGGAGTTTCCTTAAAAAAAAACTAGAAATAGAATTACCATCTGATCAAGCAATCCCACTTCTGGGCATATACCCAAAGAAAATCATAAATCAAAAAGGCACATTCACCACAATGTTCATTGCAGCACTATTTACAGTAGCCAGGAAATGGAAGCAAACTTAATGCCCACAGACAAATGAATGGATAAAGATGGGGTACATATATAAAGTGGAATATTACTCAGCCATAAAAAGGAATGAAACTGGGTCATTTGTAGAGACATCAATGGATCTAGAGACTGTCATACAGAATGAAATAAGTCAGAAACAGGAAAACAAATATTGTGTATTAATGCATATATGTGAAACGTAAAAAATGGTACAGATGAACTGGATTGCAGGGAAGAAATAGAGACACAGAGGTAGAGAACAAACGTATGGACACCAAGTGTGGGAATCCATGGGGTGGAAGTGGTGGGATGAGTTGGGAGATTGGGATTGGCCTGCATACATGTATATGCATAAAATACATAACTAATAATAACCTGCTGTATAAAAAAATAAATAAAATTAAATTTCAAAATTTTAAAATATAAAATTTAAAAATGAGAAAAAAGATCTCCCCTTCAAACAGATGTATTTATAGGAATGAATTATTTCCATGCTTATATCTATAAATACATAAAAGAGGAATAAAATCTAACTTGAACCATATACGAAAAAAAACCTGAACCCACCAGTTATACAGAGGAAAGCCCTTTCAGGGCACTTGCTCCAGCTGTAAACAATTCTGAAATTGGTCAGAGGTGGAGAATCATCTCCCATACTGCCAGCAACACACCCCCCACGCAAGGAGAGTCCTCATTGCAAAGCTGGGGGACCGTGCCAAGGCATCTCTGAAAAAAGTTGAGCTGAGCCCCAGGCCACCTGCTGCTGAACTGTTCCCACCCTTCCCAGGTAAAACACCTGAATATGTACAAGGGCTTGAAAGCCTAGAAGAAGGGCCGAGAAGCCACACCAGCAACAGCACGCAGGCCTACTTAGTGCCTGCAGGCCAGCCAGGGTGGTCCTGGCACCGGGCGCTCTTCCGGAAGCTTTCCATTGTCTTGTCTGAGATACCCCACCTGTCCCGGCCCACACTGTTTTTTTCCTTCCTCAACTCTGTCAGGAGAGAAATTCCAGCGGAAGGTATGGGTGACACAACCTCTTCTTTACACGTTGCAGCCTGGCAACTCCTGCAGAAAGGCCAGCAGCACCCCACTGACACCGGGCCACCAACAAAGCTGTGGCCCCTCACTCCCTCCCACCAGCACAGCCCCGAGACTGCTGAAGGGGCAGAGAATATGGAGTCAGGAACAGCTTCACGGGCTATTGCTGACTGGAGTGCTGTATATATTGACCTCAACCAGGCACACCTGGGGAGGGCCGGCCGGCAGGGTAAGGCTGCCCAGGTCAGCTAATCCACAACCCTCAGGGAATCACATTGTTGAAAACGGACCTCGCTAAGTCAGAATAGAAGCCAAGGAAAATAAGTACACAATGCCATTTGCAGCACCGTAGATGAGTCTAGAGGTAATCACGTGACTTGGAGTAAGTCAGAAAGTGAAAGACACATATCATATCATATCACTTATAGGTGTTACCTAAAAATGGATACCAGGGCAGATATTTCCAGTGAGAAGGGCAATCACAGGTTCATTAAACAAACTTAGGGTTCACCAATGGAAAGGTATGAGGAGGATTGGTTTCATTACGATATCGGGGTTAACAGACATATACAAACACAGGTGACATATATAATTACCACAGACCTACAGAATACCAAAAGACTACTCAAAATTCTGTCATAACGTACATGGGAAAAGGATCCCAGGAAGAACAGACACCAGTATACGTGTAAAAGAACCACATCTTCCACACTTACACCAAGCCAAACATTGTCATCAAACTTGCTGTAATAAAAAATAAAAAATGAAATTAAAAACATGAACAAGAAGTAGTGAGACAAACTTGAGGGGCTTTCTCCTGGCACATTCCATTCTAAATTCCAATCTAGAACACGACTTCCATTGAGGCTCTGTTGCCCTAGTAACCAGATTAAGTAAGGGAGAACTGCTGCCACCTTGTGGCCCTTTCACACAACAGCAGCTTTAATCCCAGCGCTAATGGTCAGTGGATATTCAAAATCATTGCAGGCCTGTAAATGACACCTGCCCTGAAAACAAATCCTGGGGTCACATATCGACCAAAAAGTTCAAAGGACGTCCATATTTCAAAGCGACCCTTACAAAAGCCATATTTTACGCACATTAGTTTTCTGCTTCTTTTTCTTTCTTTCTTTTTTGGTTAAAAAAACGGGAATGGAAAAAGGCATCCCTCAGAAGGGGCGAAAATAGTTGCAAACGAATCAATGGACAAAGGTTTAATCTCCAATATATATAAACAGCTCATGCGGCTTAATATTAAAAAAACAAACAACCCAATACAAAAATGGGCAGAAGATCTAAAGATACGTTTCTTCAAAGAAGACACAGAGATGGCCAAGATGCACATGAAAAGCTGCTCAACAGCACTAATTATTAGAAAAATGCAAATCAAAACTACAATGAGGTATCATCTCACACCTGTTAGAATCGGCATCATCAGAAAATCTACAAACAACAAATTCTGGGGAGGGTGTGGACAAAAGGATCCCTCTTCCACTATTGGTGGGAATGTAAATTGATACAGTCACTATGGAGAACCCTATGGAGTTTCCTTAAAAAAACTTGACATAGAATTACCATCTGATCCAGCAATCCCACTTCTGGGCATATACCCAAAGAAAACCATAAATCAAAAAAGGCACTTTCACCACAATGTTCATTGCAGCACTATTTACAATAGCCAGGTAATGAAAGCAAACTAAATGCCCACAGACAGATGAATGGATAAAGATGGGGTACATATAAAAAATGGAATATTTCTCAGCCATAAAACGGAATGAAACTGGGTCATTTGTAGAGACATCGATGGATCTAGAGACTGTCATACAGAATGAAGTAAGTCAGAAAGAGGAAAACAAATATTGTATATAAATGCATATATGTGGAACGTAAAAAATGGTACAGATGAACTGGTTTGCAGGGAAGAAATAGAGAGACAGAGGTAGAGAACAAACGTATGGACACCAAGTGTGGGAAGCCATCGGTTGGTGCTGTTGGTATGAGTTGGGAGATTGGGATTGGCCTGCATACATGTATATGCATAAAATACATAACTAATAATAACCTGCTGTATAAAAAAGTAAATAAAATTAAATTTCAAAATTTTAAAAAATAAAATTTAAAAATGAGAAAAAAGATCTCCCCTTCAAACAGATGTATTTATAGGAATGAATTATTTCCATGCTTATATCTATAAATACATAAATGAGGAATAAAATCTAACTTGAAACATAAAAGAAAAAAAAACCTGAACCCACCAGTTTTACACCGGAAAACACTATCAGGGCTCTTGCTCCAGCGGTAAACAATTCTAAAATTGGTCAGAGGTGGGGAATCATCTCCCATACAAACAGCAACACAGCCCCCACGCAAGGAGCATCCTCATTGCAAGGCTGGGGGACCGTGCCGAGGCATCCCTGAGTAAACGTGAGCTGGGCCCCAGGCCAGCTGCTGCTGAACTGTTCCCACCCTTCCCAGGTAAAACACCTTAATATGTACAAGGGCATGAAAGCCTAGAGGAAGGGCCGTGAAGCCACACCAGCGACAGCACGCAGGCCAACTTGGTGCCTGCAGGCCAGCCAGGGTGGTCCTGGCCCCGGGCGCTCTTCCAGAAGCTTTTCATTGTCCTGACTGACATACCCCACCTGTCCCGGCCCGCACTGCGTTTTCCTTCCTCACCTCTGTCCACTGAGAAATTCCAGCAGAAGGTATGGGTGACACATTCTCTTCTTTACAGGTGGCAGCCTGGCAACTCCTCCAGAAAGGCCAGCAGAACCCCACTCACAACGGGCCCCCAACAAAGCTGTGACCCCTCACTCCCTCCCACCAGCACAGCCCGGAGTCTGCTGACGGGGCAGAGAATATGGAGTCAGGCACAGCTTCAGGGGCTATTGCTGTTTGGAGAGCTGTTTATATTGACCTCCAGCAGGCAGACCTGGGGAGTGCCGGCCGGCAGGGTAAGGCTTCCCAGGTCAGCTAATCCACAACCCTCAGGGAATCACATTGTTGAAAATGGACTTCACTCTGGCAGAATAGAAGCCAAGGAAAATAAGGACACAATGCCTTTTGCAGCACCGTAGATGAGTCTAGAGGTAATCACGTGACTTGTAGTAAGTCAGAAAGTGAAAGACACATATCATATCATAGCACTTATAGGTGTTACCTAAAATAGATAGCAGGGCAGTTATTTCCACTGAGAAGGGCAATCACAGGTTCATTAAACAAACTTATGGTTCACCAATGGAAAGGTGTGAGGATTGGTTTCATTATAATATCGGGGTTAACAGTCATATACAAACAGAGGTGACATATATAATCACCAAAGACCTATGGAATACCAAGAGAAGACTACTCAACATTCTGTCATAACGTACATGGGTAAAGGATCCCAGGAAGAACAGACATCTGTATATGTGTAAAAGAACCACATCTTCCACACCTACAACAAGCCAAACATTGTAATCAAACTTGCTATAATAAAAAATAAAAGAAATAAATTAAAAATACGAAGAAGAAGTAGGGAGACAAACTTGAGGGGCTTTCTCCTGGCACATTCCATTCTAAATTCCAAAATAGAACACGACGTCTTTTGAGGCTCTGTTTCCCTGGTAACCAGATGTGTTAAGGGAGAACTGCTGCCACCTTGTGGCCGTTTCACACAACAGCAGCTTTAATCCCAGCGCTTATGGTCAGTTGATATTCAAAATCATTGCAGGCCTGTAAATGACACCTGCCCTGAAAACAAATCCTGGGGTCACATATCGACCAAAAAATTTAAAGGACGTCCATATTTCAAAACGACCGTTTCAAAAGATATATTTTATGCACATTAGTGTTCTGCTTCTTTTTCTTTCTTTCTTTTTTGGTTAAAAAAACGGGAATGGAAAAAGGCATCCCTCAGAAAGGGCGAAAATAGTTGCAAATGAATCAATGGACAAAGGTTTAATCTCCAATATATATAAACAGCTCATGCAGCTTAATATTAAAAAAACAAACAACCCAATACAAAAATGGGCAGAATATCTAAAGAGACGTTTCTTCAAAGAAGACACAGAGATGGCTAAGACGCACATGAAAAGCTGCTCAACAGCACAAATTATTAGAGAAATGCAAATTAAAACTATAATGAGGTATCACCTCACACCTGTTAGAATCGGCATCATCAGAAAATCTACAAACAACAAATTCTGGGGAGGGTGCGGACAAAAGGAGCCGTTTTCCTCTATGGTGGGAATGTAAATTGATACAGTCACTATGGAGAATAGTATGGAGTTTCCTTAAAAAAACTAGAAATAGAAACCTTGACTTTCCCTAACCCTAACCATAGCCCGGAACGGAAACCTACCACCAACCCTACACCTTATCTATGCCGTACACTAATCTTAATCCGTACGCTGGCACTAACCGGTGAGTCAACACGTACCCTGACCCTAACACGTTTCCGTACCCTCAGCTGTGCTCTAAACCTTGCTGTTGCCTATCCTTAACCTTAGCCCGGAATAGAAACCTACCATCAGCCCTACACCTTACCCTAAGCCGTACCCTAATCCTAAACCATACGTCAACACGTACCCTTACCCTAACACGTTTCCGTACCCTCACCTCTGCCATAAACCTTGCCGTTCCCTAACCCTAACCGTAGCCCAGAACGGAAACCTACCACCAACCCTACACCTTACCTTACGCCGTACCCTAATCCTAATTCGTATGCTGACACTAACTTGTGCATCAACACGTACCCTGACCCTAACACGTTTCGTACCCTCACCTGTGCCCTAAACTTTGCCGGTCCCTAAACACAACCCTAGACTGGAACGGAAACGTACCACCAACCCTACACCTTACTCTATGCGGTACCCTAATCCTCCTACGTATGCTGACACTAACCCGTGAGTCAACACGTACCCTGAACCTAACACATTTCCGTACCATCACCTGTGCCCAAAACCTTGCAATTCGCTAACCCTAACCCTACAACGGAATGGAAACCTACCGCCATCCGTACACCTTATCCTACGCTCTACCCTAATCCTAATGCATACGATGACACTATTCCATGCATCAACATGTACCATGACCCTAACACGTTTCTGTACCCTCACCTGTGCCCGAAACCTTGCCGTACCCTAACACTAACCCTAGCCCAGAATGGAAAACTACCACAAACCGTACAGCATACCCTACACGGTACCCTAATCCTAATCCGTACATTGACACTAACCCGTGCGTCAACACGTACACTGACCCTAACACTTTTCCGTACCCTCACCTGTGCCCTAAACCATGCCGTTGCCTAACCCTAACCCTAGCCCAAAACGGAAACCTACCACCAACCCTACACGTTACCCTACGCCATACCCTAATCATAATCCGAGCGTCAACACGTACCATGACCCTAACACATTTCCGTACCCTCACCTATGCCCTAAACCTTGCCGTTCCATAACATTAACCCTAGCCTGGAAAGGAAACCTACCACCAACCCTAGACTTTAACCTATGAAAGACCATAAACCTACTCCGTACGCTGACACTAACCCATGCGTCAACACTTACCCTGACCCTATCACGTTTCCGTACCTTCACCTGTGACCTAAACCTTGCCATTCCCTAACCCTAACCCTAGCCCACAACGGAAACCTACCACCAAACCTACACCTTACCCTAAGCCGTACCCTAATGCTAATCCATATGTCAACACGTACCCTGACACTAACACGTTTCCATACCCTCATCTGGGCCCAAAACCTTGCCGTTCCCTAACACTAACCCTAGCCTGGAACGGAAACCTACCACCAACCATACACCTTACCCTATGCCGCACCATAATCCTCATCTGTACGTTCACACTAACCCGTGCGTCAACACGTACCCTGAGCCTAACACGTTTCAATACCCTCACGTGTGCCCTAAACCTTGTCATTCCCTAACCCTAACCCAAGCCCGGAACGGAAACCTACCACCATCACAACACCTTACCCTAAGCCATACCGTAATACTAATCTGTACGTCAACATGTACCCTGACCCTAAAACGTTTCCGTACCCTCACCTGTGCCCTAAACATTGCCATTCCCTAACCCTAACCCTAGCACGGAACGGAAACCTACCACCAACCCTACACATTACCATACGCCGTACCATAATCCTAATCCATACACTGACACTAACCCGTGTTTCAACACGTACCTTGACTGTAACAAGTTTCTGTAAGCTCACCTGTGCCCAAACTTTGCCAATCACTAACCCTAACCCTAGCCCGGAAAGGAAACCCACCACCAGCCCAAAACATTACCCTACACCGAAGCCTACTCCTGGCCCGTACGCTGGCACTGACCCGTGTGTCAGCACGTAGCCTGACCCTCCGACGTTTCCATACCCTCACCTGTGCCCTAAGCCTTGCCGTTCCCTAACCCTAACCCTAGCCCAGAACGGAAACCCACCACCAGCCCTACACGTTACCCTATGCCGTACCCTACTCTTGGCCCATACGCTGGCACTGACACGTGCGTCAGCACGGAGCCTGACCCTCCCACGTTTCGGTACCCTCACCTTTGCCCTAAACCTTGCCATTCCCTAACCCTAACCCTAGCCTGGAAAGGAAACCAACCACCAGCCCTACACCTTACCCTACGCCGTACCATACTCCTGGAGCGTACGCTGGAACTGAACCCTGCGTCAGATGCAGCCTGACCCTCCCACGTTTCCGTACCCTCACCTGTGCCCTAAGCCTTCCCGTTCCCTAACCCTAACCCTAGCCCGGAACAGAGACCCACCACCAGCCCTACACCTTACCCTACGTCGAAGCCTACTCCTGCCCAGAAGCTGACATTGACACATGCGTGAGCACGTAGCCTGACCCTCCCACTTTTCCGTACCCTCACCTGTGCCCTAAGCCTTGCCGTTCGCTAACCCTAACCCTAGCCCAGAACGGAAACCCACCACCGGGCCTACACCTTACCCTATGCCGAAGCCTACACCTGGGCGTACGCTGTCATTGACCCGTGTGTCAGCACGTAGTCTGACACTCCCACGTTTCCGTAACCTCACCTGTGCCCTAAGCCTTGCGATTCCCTACCCCTAACCCTAGCCCGGAACGGAATCCCACGACCACCCCTACAGCATACCCTACGCCGTACCCAACTCCTGGCCCGTACGGTGGCACTGACCTGTGTGTCAGCACGTAGCCTGCCTCTCACACGTTTCCGTACCCTCACCTGTGCCCTAAGCCTTACCGTTCCCTAACCCTAACCCTAGCCCGGAAAAGAAACTCACCACCAGCCCTACACCTTACCGTACGCCGTAGCCTACACCTGGCCCATATGCTGGCACTGACCCGTGTGTCAGCACGTAGCATGATCCTCCCACGTTTCCATACCCTCACCTGTGCCCTATGCCTTGCCATTCCCTAACCCTAACCCTAGCCCGGAAAGGAAACCAACCACCAGCCCTACACCTTACCCTACGCTGTTGCCTACTCCTCGCCTGTACGCTGGCACTGACAGGTGCGTCAGCACATAGCCTGACCCTCCCCCATTTCCGTGCCCTCAACAGTGCCCTAAGGCTTGTCGTGCCCTAACCCTAACCCTAGCCCAGAGCAGAAACCCACCACCAGCCCTAAATCTTACCCTACGCCGTAGCCTATTCCTGGCCCGTACGTTGGCACTGATCCGTGCGTCAGCACGTAGCCTGACCCTCCCACGTTCCCGTACCCTCACCTCTGTCCTAAGCCTTGCCGTTCCATAACCCTAACCATAACCACGAACGGAAACCTACCACCAGCCCTACACCTTACTCTACGCCATAGCCCACTCCTGGCCCATACGCTGGCACTGACTTGTGCGTCAGCACGTAGCCTGCCCCTCCCACGTTTCCGTATCCTCACCCGAACCCGAAGCCTTGTCATTCCCTAAACCTACCCTTAGCCCGGAAAGGAAACCCACCACCAGCCCTACACCTTACCCTACGCCGTACCTTACTCCTGGCCCGTACGCTGGCACTGACCTGTGCGTCAGAACATAGCCTGAACCTCCCACGTTTCCGTAGGCGCACCTGTGCCCTAAGGCTTGCCGTTCTCTAGCCCTAACCCTACCCCGGAACGGAAAACCACCCCCTGCCCTAAATCTTACCCTACACTGTACCCTACTTCTGGCCAGTACACTGGCACTGACCCGTGCGTCAGCATGTAGCCTGACCCTCCCACGTTTCCGTACCCTCACCCTTGCCCTAAGCCTTGCCGTTCCCTAACCCTAACCCTACACCTTACACTACGCCGTACCCTACTCTTGGCCCGTACGCTGGCACTGACCCGTGCGTCAACACGTAGCATGACCCTCCCACGTTTCCGTAACATCTTCTGTGCCCTAAGCTTTGCCATTCCCTAACCCTAACCCTAGCACGGAATGGAAACCCACCACCAGCCCTACACCTTACCCTACGCCGTTCCCTAATCCTGCCCCGTACGCTAGCACTGACCCGTGCGTCAGCATGGAGCCTGACACTCCCACGTTTCCGTACCCTCATCTGTGCCCTAAGCCTCGCCGTTCCCTAACCCTAACCCTAGCCCTGAACGGAGACCCACCATCAGCCCTACCCCTTACCCTTGTCGAAGCCTACACCAGCCCGGAAGCTGACACTGACACGTGCGTGAGCACGTACCCTGACCCTCCGACTTTTCCGTACCCTCACCTGTGCCCTAAGCCTTGCCGTTCCGTAACCCTAACCCTAGCCCGGAACGGGAAACCACAGCCAGCCCGACACCTTACCCTATGCTTTAAACGACTCCTGGCCCGTATGCTGGCACTGACCCGTGCGTCAGCACGTAGCCTGACCCTCCCACTTTTCCGAACCCTCACCTGTGCCCTAAGCCTTGCCGTTCCGTAACCCTAACCCTAGCCCGGAACGGAAACCCACCACCAGCCCTAAACCTTACCCTACGCCGTACCATACTCCTGGCCCGTATGCTGGCACTGACCCGTGCGTCAGCATGTAGCCTGACCCTCCCACTTTTCCTTACCCTCACCTGTTCCCTAAGCCTTACCGATCCCTAACTCTAACCCTAGCCCGGAACGGAAACCCACCACCAGCCCTACACCCTACCCTACGTCTTAGCCTACTGCTGGCCCGTAAGCTGACACTCTCCCATGTGTCAGCCCGTAGCCTGCCTCTCCCACGTTTCCGTACCCTCACCTGTGCCCTAAGCCTTGCCGCTCCCTAACCCTAACCCTAGCCCGGAATGGACACCCACCACCAGCCTTACACTTTACCCTACGCCGTACCCTACACCTGGTCCATACCCTGGAACTAACCCTTGATTCAGCATGTAGCCTGACCCTCCGACGTTTCCATACCCTCACCTGTGCCCTAAGCCTTGCCATTCCCTAACCCTAACCCTAGCCCGGAACGGAAACCCACCACCAGCCCTACACCTTACCCTATGCCGTATCCTACTCCTGGCCCGTACACTGGCACTGACCCGTGCGTCAGCACGGAGCCTGACCCTCCCACGGTTCCGTACCTTCACCTGTGCCCTAAGACTTCCCGTTCCCTAACCCTAACACTAGCCCGGAACAGAGACCCACCACCAGCCCTACACCTTACCCTACGCCGTAGACTAATCCTGCCCAGAAGCTGACACTGACACGTGCGTGAGCACGTAGCCTGACCCTCCCACTTTTCCGTACCCTCACCTGTGCCCTAAGCCTTGCCGTTCGCTAACCCTAAACCAAGCCCAGAACGGAAACCCACCACCGGGCCTACACCTTACCCTACACCGAAGCCTACACCTGGGCGTACGCTGTCATTGACCCATGTGTCAGCACGTAGTCTGACACTCCCACGTTTCCATAACCTCACCTGTGCCCTAAGCCTTGCGGTTCCCTACCCCTAACCCTAGCCCGGAACGGAATCCCACGACCACCCCTACAGCATACCCTACGCCGTACCCAACTCCTGGCCCGTACGATGGCACTGACCTGTGTGTCAGCACGTAGCCTGCCTCTCACACGTTTCCGTACACTCACCTGTGCCCTAAGCCTTACCGTTTCCTAACCCTAACCCTAGCCCGGAAAGGAAACCCACCACCAGCCCTACCCCTTACCGTACGCCGTAGCCTACTCCGGGCCCATATGCTGGCACTGACCCATGTGTCAGCACGTAGCATGACCCTCCCACGTTTCCATACACTCACCTGTGCCCTATGCCTTGCCATTCCCTAACCCTAACCCTAGACCGGAAAGGAAACCAACCAACAGCCCTACACCTTACCCTACGCTGTTGCCTACTCCTGGCCTGTACGCTGGCACTGACACGTGCGTCAGCACATAGCCTGACCCTCCCCCATTTCCTTAACCTCACCTGTGCCCTAAAGCTTGTCGTGCCCTAACCCTAACCCTAGCCCAGAGCAGAAACCCACCACCAGCCCTACACCTTACCCTACGCCGTAGACTAATCCTGGCCCGTACGCTGGCACTGATCTGTGCGTCAGCACGTAGCCTGACCCTCCCACGTTCCCGTACCCTCACCTGTGTCCTAAGCCTTGCCATTCCATAACCCTAACCATAACCCCGAATGGAACCCTACCACCAGGCCCACACCTTACTCTACGCCATAGCCCACTCCTAGCCCATACGCTGGCACGGACCTGTGCGTCAGCACGTAGCCTGCCCCTCCCACGTTTCCGTATCCTCACCCGAACCCTAAGCCTTGTCATTCCCTAAACCTAACCTTAGCCCGGAAAGGAAACCCACCCCCATCCCTACACCTTACCCTACGCCGTACCTTACTCCTGGCCCGTACGCTGGCACTGATCCATGCGTCAGAACATAGCCTGAACCTCCCACGTTTCTGTACCCTCACCTGTGCCTTATGCCTTGCCATTCCCTAACCCTAACGCTAGCCCGGAATGGTAACCCACTACCAGCCCTACACCTTACCCTAGGCCGTACCCTACTCTTGGCCTGTACGCTGGCACTGACCCATGCGTCAGCACGTAGCCTGACCCACCCACGTTTCCGTACCCTCACCTGTGCCCTAAGCCTTGCCGTTCCGTAACCCTAACCCTAGCCCGGAACGGGAAACCACAGCCAGCCCGACACCTTACCCTACGCCGTACACGATTTCTGGCCCGTATGCTGGCACTGACCCATGCGTCAGCGCGTAGCCTGACCCTCCCACGTTTCTGTACCCTCACCTGTGCCCTAAGCCTTGCCGTTCCCTAACCCTAACCCTACACCTTACACTACGCCGTACCCTACTCTTGGCCCGTACGCTGGCACTGACCCGTGCGTCAACACGTAGCCTGACCCTCCCAGGTTTCCGTACCATCTACTGTGCCCTAAGCTTTGCCATTCCCTAACCCTAACCCTAGCCCGTAACGGAAACCCACCAACAGCCCTACACCTTACCCTACGCCGTACGCTAATCCTGCCCAATACGCTAGCACTGACCTGTAGCTCAGCACATAGCCTACCACTCCCACGTTTCCGCACCCTCACCAGTGCCCTAAGCCTTGCCGTTTCCTAACCCTAACCCTAGACCAGACCGGAAACACACCATCAGCCCTACAGCTTACCCTACGCCGTACCCTACTCCTTGCCCGTACGCTGGCACTGACCCATGCATCAGCACGTAGCCTACCTCTCCCAACTTTCTGTACCCTCACCTGTGCCCTTAGCCTTGCCGTTCCCTAACCCTATACCAAAACGGAAACCCACCACCAGCCCTACACCTTACCCTATGCAGTAACTTACTCCTGGCCCGTACGCTGGAACTGACCCGTGCGTCAACACATAGCCTGCCACTCCCACGTTTCTGTACGTTCACCTGTGCCCTAAGCCTTGCTGTTCCCTCACCCTAACCCTAGCCCTGAACGGAAAAGCACCACCAGCCCTAAACCTTACCCTACGCCATACACTACTCCTGGCCCGTACGCTGGCACTAACCCGTGCGTCAGCACGTAGCCTGACCCTCCCACGATTCCATACTTTCACCTGTGCCCTAAGCCTTGCCGTTCCCTAACCCTAACCCTAGCCCGGAATGGTATCTCACAACCAGCCCTACTCATTACCCTACGCCGTACCCTATTCCTGGCCCGTACGCTGGCACTGACGCATGCGTCAGCACCTAGCCTGACCTTCCCACGTTTCCGTACCATCACCTGTGCCCTAATCTTTGTCATTCCCTAACACTAACACTAGCACGGAACGGAAACCCACCACCAGCCCTACACTTTAGCATACGCCGTAGCCTAATCCTGGCACGTACATTGGCACTGACCCGTGCGTAAGAACGTAGCCTGACCATCCCACGTTTCCGTACCCTCAGCTGTGCCCTAAGCCTTGCCGTTCCCTAACCGTAAACCAAGCCCGGAACGGAAACCCACCACCAGACTTACACCCTACACTACGCAGTACCCTACTCCTGGCTCTTACAGTGGCACTGACACGTGCGTGAGCACGTAGCCTGACCCACCCACGACCCTCCCAATACAGTAATGGGAAGAAGATCTCAAGAGACGTTTCTTCAAAGAAGACACAGATATGACCAAGACGCACATGAAAAGCTGCTCAACATCACTAATTATTAGAGAAATGCAAATCAAAACTACAATGAGGTATCACCTCATAACTGTTAGAATCGGCATCATCAGAAAACCTACAAACAACAAATTCTGGGGAGGGTGTGGACAAAAGGAGCCCTCTTCCACTATTGGTGGGAATGTAAATTGATACAGTCATTATGGAGAACAGAATGGAGTTTCCTTAAAAAACTAGAAATAGAATTACCATCTGATCCAGCAATCCCACTTCTGGGCACATACCCAAAGAAAACCATAAATCAAAAAGGCACATTCACCACAATGTTCATTGCAGCACTATTTACAATAGCCAGGTAATGGAAGCAAACTAAATGCCCACAGACAGATGAATGGATAAAGATGGGGTACATATATAAAATGGAATATTACACGGCCATAAAAAGGAATGAAACTGGGTCATTTGTAGAGATATGGATGGATCTAGTGACTGTCATACAGAATGAAGTAAGTCAGAAAGAGGAAAACAAATATTGTATATTAATGCATACATGTGGAACCTAAAAACTGGTACAGATGAACTGGTTTGCAGGGAAGAAATAGAGACAGAGGTAGAGAACAAACGTATGGACACCAAGTGTGGGAAGCCATGGTGTGGTGGTGGTGGGATGAGTTGGGAGATTGGGATGGACCTGCATACATGTATATGCATAAAATACATAACTAATAATAACCTGCTGTATAAAAAAATAAATAAAATTAAATTTCAAAGTTTTCAAAAATAAAATTTAAAAATAATACAGAAAAAGTTCTTCCCTTCACACAGATGTATTTATAGGAATGAATTATTTCCATGCTTATATCTATAAATACATAAAAGAGGAATACAATCTAACTTGAACCATAAACGAAAAAAAAACCTGTACCCACCAGTTATACAGAGGAAAACCCTATCAGGGCACTTGCTCCAGCGGTAAACAATTCTGAAATTGGTCAGAGGTGGGGAATCATCTCCCATACAGCCAGCAACCCACACCCCACGCAAGGAGCGTCCTCATTGCAAAGCTGGGGGATCGTGCCGAGGCATCTCTGAATAAAGGTGAGCTGAGCCCCAGGCCAGCTGCTGCTAATCTCTTCCCACCCTTCCAGGTAAAACACCTGAATATGTACAAGGGCGTGAAAGACTAGAGGAAGGGCCGTGGAGCCACACCAGCGACAGCACGTAGGCCAACTTGATGCCTGCAGCCCAGCCAGGGTGGTCCTGGCCCCGGGCGCTCTTCCGGAAGCTTTCCATTTTCCTGCCTGAGATACCCCACCTGTCCCGGCCCCCACTGCTTTTTTCCTTCCTCACCTCTGTCCGGAGAGAAATTCCAGCGGAAGGTATGGGTGACACATCCTCTTCTTTACAGGTGGCAGCCTGGCAACTCCTGCCGAAAGGCCCGCAGAACTCAACTCACACAGGGCCACCATCAAAGCTGTGGCCCCTCACTCCCTCCCACCAGCACAGCCCCGAGACTGCTCACGGGGCAAAGAATATGGAGGCAGGCACAGCTTCAGGGGCTATTGCTGCCTGGAGCGCTGTTTATATTGACCTCAACCAGGCACACCTGGGGAGGGCTGGCCGGCAGGATAAGGCTGCCCACGTCAGCTAATCCACAACCCTCAGCGTATCACAGTGTTGAAAATGGACCTCGATAAAGCAGAATAGAAGCCAAGGAAAAAAAGGACACAATGCCATTTGCAGCAACGTAAATGAGCCTAGAGGTTATCACATGACTTGTAGTAAGTCAGAAAGTGAAAGACACATATCGTATCATATCACTTATAGGTGTTACCTAAAAATGGATACCAGGGCAGATATTTCCACGGAGAAGGGCAATCACAGATTCATTAAACAAACTTATGGTTCACCAATGGTAAGGTGTGAGGATGGGTTTCATTACGATATTGGTGTTAACAGACATATACAAACACAGGTGACATATATAATCACCTAAGACATACGGAATACAAAGAGAGGACTACTCAACATTCTCTCATAACGTACATGGGCAAAGGATCCCAGGAAGAACAGACATCTGTATATGTGTAAAAGAACCACATCTTCCACACCTCCAACAAGCCAAACATTGTAATCAAACTTGCTGTAATAAAAAATAAAAAATTAAATTAAAAACACGAACAAGAAGTAGTGAGACAAACTTGAGGGGCTTTCCTCTGGCACATTCCATTTAAATTCCAATCTAGAACACGACTTCCATTGAGGCTCTGT
Source organism: Mesoplodon bidens (assembly GCF_964165515.1). NCBI lineage: Eukaryota > Metazoa > Chordata > Mammalia > Artiodactyla > Ziphiidae > Mesoplodon > Mesoplodon bidens. The sequence continues at coordinate 23,522 of NW_027671936.1, read as the reverse complement.
TGCACTAATAACCAGATTTGAAAGAGAGAACTGCTGCCACCTTGTGGCCGTTTCACACAACAGCAGCTTTAATCCCAGCGCTAAAGGTCAGTTGATATTCAAAATCATTGCAGGCCTGTAAATGACACCTGCCCTGAAAACAAATCCTGGGGTCACATATCGACCAAAAAATTCAAAGGACGTCCATATTTCAAAACGACCTTTTCAAAAACCATATTTTACGCACATTAGTGTTCTGCTTCTTTGTCTTTCTTTCTTTTTTGGTTAAAAAAACGGGAATGGAAAAAGGCATCCCTCAGAAAGGGCGAAAATCGTTCAAACGAATCAATGGACAAAGGTTTACTCTCCAATATATATAAACAGCTCATGCGGCTTAATATTGAAAAAAACAAACAACCCAATACAAAAATGGGCAGAAGATCTAAAGAGACGTTTCTTCAAAGAAGACACAGAGATGGCCAAGACGCACATGAAAAGCTGCTCAAGAGCACTAATTATTAGAGAAATGCAAATCAAAACTACAATGAGGTATCACCACACACCTGTTAGAATCGGCATCATCAGAAAATCTACAAACAACAAATTCTGGAGAGGGTGGGGACAAAAGGATCCCTCTTCCACTATTGGTGGGAATGTAAATTGATACAGTCACTATGGAGAACACTATGGAGTTTCCTTAAAAAAACTAGAAATAGAATTACCAGCTGATCCAGCAATCCCACTTCTGGGCATATACCCAGAGAAAACCATAAATCAAAAAGGCACATTCACCACAATGTTCATTGCAGCACTATTTACAATAGCCAGGTAATGGAAGGAACCTAAATGCCCACAGACAGATGAATGGATAAAGATGTGGTACATGTATAAAATGGAATATTACTCAGCCATAAAAAGGAATGAAACTGGGTCATTTGTAGAGACATCGATGGATCTAGAGACTGTCATACAGAATGAAGTAAGTCACAAAGAGGACAAATATTGTATATTAATGCATATATGTGGAACCTAAAAACTGGTACAGATGAACTGGTTTGCAGGGAAGAAATAGAGACAGAGGTAGAGAACAAACGTATGGACACCAAGTGTGGGAAGCCATGGTGTGGTGGTGGTGGGATGAGTTGGGAGATTGGGATTGACCTGCATACATGTATATGCATAAAATACATAACTGATAATAACCTGCTGTATAAAAAAGTAAATAAAATTAAATTTCCAAATTTTCAAAAAGAAAATTTAAAAATAATACAGAAAAAAGTTCTTCCCTTCACACAGATGTATTTATACGAATGAATTATTTCCATGCTTATATCTATAAATACATAAAAGAGGAATAAAATCTAATTTGAACCATAAAAGAAAAAAAAACCTGAACCTACCAGTTATACAGAGGAAATCCCTATCAGGGCACTTGCTCCAGCGGTAAACAATTCTGAAATTGGTCAGAGGTGGGGAATCATCTCCCATACAGCCAGCAACCCACACCCCACGCAAGGAGCGTCCTCATTGCAAAGCTGGGGGACCGTGCCGTGGCATCTCTGAATAAAGGTGAGCTGAGCCCCAGTCCAGCTACTGCTGAACTGTTCCCACCCTTCCCAGGTAAAACACCTGAATATGTACAAGGGCTTGAAAGACTAGAGGAAGGGCCGTGGAGCCACACCAGCAACAACACGCAGGCCAACTTGGTGCCTGCAGGCCAGCCAGGGTGGTCCAGCCCCCGGGCTCTCTTCCGGAAGCTTTCCGTTGTCCTGCCTGAGATACCCCACCTGTCCCGTCCCCCACTGCTTTTTTCCTTCCTCACCTCTGTCCGGAGAGAAATTCCAGCGGAAGGTATGGGTGACACATCCGCTTCTTTACAGGTGGCAGCCTGGCAACTCCTGCAGAAAGGCCAGCAGAACCCCACTCACACCGGGCCACCAACAAAGCTGTGGCCCCTCATTCCCCCCCACCAGCACAGCTCCGAGACTGCTGATGGGGCAGAGAATATGGAGTCAGGCACAGCTTCAGGGGCTATTGCTGCCTGGAGCGCTGTTTATATTGACCTCAACCAGCACACCTGAGGAGGGCCGGGCGGCAGGGTAAGGCTGCCCAGGTCAGCTAATCCACAACACTCAGGGAATCACATTGTTGAAAATGGACCTTGCTAAGGCAGAAGAGAAGCCAAGGAAAAAAAGAACACAATGCCATTTGCACCACCGTAGATGAGTCTAGAGGTAATCACGTGACTTCTAGTAAGTCAGAAAGTGAAAGACACATATCATATCATATCACTTATAGGTGTTACCTAAAAATGGATACCAGGGCAGATATTTCCACCGAGAAGGGCAATCAGAGATTCATTAAACAAACTTATGGTTCACCAATGGAAGGGTGTGAGGATGGGTTTCATTACGATATCAGGGTTAACAGACTTATACAAACACAGGTGACATATATAATCACCAAAGACCTACGGAATACCAAAAGACTACTCATCATTCTGTCATAACGTACATGGGAAAAGGATCCCAGGAAAAACAGACATGTGTATATGTGTAAAAGAACCACATCTTCCACACCTCCAACAAGCCAAACATTGTAATCAAACTTGCTGTAATAAAAAATAAAAATTAAATTAAAAACACGAACAAGAAGTAGGGAGACAAACATGAGGGGCTTTCTCCTGGCACATTCCATTCTAAATTCCACTCTAGAACACGACTTCCATTGAGGCTCTGTTGCCCTAGTAAGCAGAATTGCTAAGGGAGAACTGCTGCCACCTTGTGGCCGTTTCACACAACAGCAGCTTTAATCCCAGCGATAATGGTCAGTTGATATTCAAAATCATTGCAGGCCTGTAAATGACACCTGCCCTGAAAACAAATCCTGGGGTCACATATCGACCAAAAAATTCAAAGGACGTCCATATTTCAAAACGACCGTTTCAAAATGCATATTTTATGCACATTAGTTTTCTGCTTCTATTTCTTTCTTTCTTTTTTGGTTAAAAAAACGGGAATGGAAAAAGGCATCCCTCAGAAGGGGCGAAAATAGTTGCAAACGAATCAATGGACAAAGGTTTAATCTCCAAAATATATAAACAGCTCATGCAGCTTAATATTAAAAAAACAAACAACCCAATACAAAAATGGGCAGAAGATCTAAAGATACGTTTCTTCAAAGAAGACACAGAGATGGCCAAGACGCACATGAAAAGCTGCTCAACAGCACTAATTATTAGAGAAATGCAAATCAAAACTACAATGAGGTATCACCTCACACCTGTTAGTATCGGCATCATCAGAAAATCTACAAACAACAAATTCTGGGGAGGGTGTGGACAAAAGGATCCCTCTTCCACTATTGGTGGGAATGTAAATTGATACAGTCACTATGGAGAACAGTATGGAGTTTCCTTAAAAAAAAACTCGAAATAGAATTACCATCTGATCCAGCAATCCCACTTCTGGGCATATACCCAAAGAAAACCATAAATCAAAAAGGCACATTCACCACAATGTTCATTGCAGCACTATTTACAATAGCCAGGTAATGGAAGCAACCTAAATGCCCACAGACAGATGAATGGATAAAGATGTGGTACATGTATAAAATGGAATATTACTCAGCCATAAAAAGGAATGAAACTGGGTCATTTGTAGAGACATCGATGGATCTAGAGACTGTCATACAGAATGAAGTAAGTCAGAAAGAGGAAAACAAATATTGTATATTAATGCATATATGTGGAACCTAAAAACTGGTACAGATGAACTGGTTTGCAGGGAAGAAATAGAGACAGAGGTAGAGAACAAACGTATGGACACCAAGTGTGGAGAGCCATGGTGTGGTGGTGGTGGGATGAGTTGGGAGATTGGGATTGACCTGCATACATGTATATTCATAAAATACATAACTAATAATAACCTGCTGTATAAAAAAATAAATAAAATTAAATTTCAAAATTTAAAAAAAGAAAATTTAAAAATAATACAGAAAAAAGTTCTTCCCTTCACACAGATGTATTTATAGGAATGAATTATTTCCATGCTTATATCTATAAATACATGAAAGAGGAATAAAATCTAACTTGAAACATAAAAGAAAAAAAAACCTGAACCCACCAGTTATACAGAGGAAAACCCTATCAGGGCACTTGCTCCAGCGGTAAACAATTCTGAAATTGGTCAGAGGTGGGGAATCATCTCCCATACAGCCAGCAACCCACACCCCAGGCAAGTAGCGTCCTCATTGCAACGCCTGGGGATCGTGCAGAGGCATCTCTGAATAAAGGTGAGCTGAGCCCCAGGCCAGCTGCTGCTGAACTGTTCCCACCCTTCCCAGGTAAAACACCTGAATATGTACAAGGGATTGAAAGACTAGAGGAAGGGCCGTGGAGCCACCCCAGCAACAGCACGCTGGCCAACTTGGTGCCTGCTGTCCAGCCAGGGTGGTCCTGCCCCCGGGCGCTCTTCCGGAAGCTTTCCATTGTCCTGCATGAGATACCCCACCTGTCCTGGCCCCCACTGCTTTTTTCCTTCCTCACCTCTGTCCGGAGTGAAATTCCAGCGGAAGGTATGGGTGACACATCCTCTTCTTTACAGGTGGCAGCCTGGCAACTCCTGCAGAAAGGCCAGCAGAACCCCACTCACACCGGGCCACCAACAAAGCTGTGGCCCCTCATTCCCTCCACCAGCACAGCCCCGAGACTGCTGACGGGGCAGAGAATATGGAGTCAGGAACAGCTTCAGGGGCTATTGGGGCCAGGAGCGCTGTTTATATTGACCTCAACCAGGCAGACCTGGGGAGGGCCGGGCGGCAGGGTAAGGCTGCCCAGGTCAGCTAATCCACAACACTCAGGGAATCACACTGTTGAAAATGGACCTCGCTAAGGCAGAAGAGAAGCCAAGCAAAAAAAGAACACAATGCCATTTGCACCACCGTAGATGAGTCTAGAGGTAATCACGTGACTTGTAGTAAGTCAGAAAGTGAAAGACACATATCATATCATATCACTTATAGATGTTACCTAAAAATGGATACCAGGGCAGATATTTCCACCGAGAAGGGCAATCAGAGATTCATTAAACAAACTTATGGTTCACCAATGGAAAGGTGTGAGGATTGGTTTCATTACGATATCGGGGTTAACAGACTTATACAAACACAGGTGACATATATAATCACCAAAGACCTACGGAATACCAAAAGACTACTCATCATTCTGTCATAACGTACATGGGAAAAGGATCCCAGGAAAAACAGACATGTGTATATGTGTAAAAGAACCACATCTTCCACACCTCCAACAAGCCAAACATTGTAATCAAACTTGCTGTAATAAAAAATAAAAATTAAATTAAAAACACGAACAAGAAGTAGGGAGACAAACTTGAGGGGCTTTCTCCTGGCACAATCCATTCTAAATTCCAATCTAGAACACGACTTCCACTGAGGCTCTGTTGCCCTAGTAACCAGAATTGGTAAGGGAGCACTGCTGCCACCTTGTGGCCGTTTCACAAAACAGCAGCTTTAATCCCAGCGCTAAAGGTCAGTTGATATTCAAAATCATTGCAGGCCTGTAAATGACACCTGCCCTGAAAACAAATCCTGGGGTCACATATCGACCAAAAAATTCAAAGGACGTCCATATTTCAAAACGACCGTTTCAAAAGCCATATTTTACGCACATTAGTGTTCTGCTTCTTTGTCTTTCTTTCTTTTTTGGTTAAAAACACGGGAATGGAAAAAGGCATCCCTCAGAAAGGGCGAAAATCGTTCAAAAGAATCAATGGACAAAGGTTTACTCTCCAATATATAAAAACAGCTCATGCGGCTTAATATTAAAAAAAACAAACAACCCAATACAAAAATGGGCAGAAGATCTAAAGATACGTTTCTTCAAAGAAGACACAGAGATGGCCAAGACACACATGAAAAGCTGCTCAAGAGCACTAATTATTAGAGAAATGCAAATCAAAACTACAATGAGGTATCACTTCACACTGTTAGAATCGGCATCATCAGAAAATCTACAGACAACAAATTCAGGGGAGGGTGTGGACAAAAGGAGCCCTCTTCCACTATTGGTGGGAATGTAAATAGATACAGTCACTATGGAGAACAGTATGGAATTTCCTTTAAAAAACTAGAAATAGAATTACCATCTGACCCAGCAATCCCACTTTTGGGCATATACCCAGAGACAACCATAAATCAAAAAGGCACATTCACCACAAGGTTCATTGCAGCACTATTTACAATAGCCAGGTAATGGAAGCAACCAAAATGCCCACAGACAGATGAATGGGTAAAGATGGGGTACATATATAAAATGTAATATTACTCGGCCATAAAAAAGAATGAAACTGGGTCATTTGTAGAGACATCGATGGATCTAGAGACTGTCATACAGAATGAAGTAAGTCAGAAAGAGGAAAACAAATATTGTATATTAATGCATATATGTGGAACCTAAAAACTGGTACAGATGAACTGGTTTGCAGGGAAGAAATAGAGACACAGAGGTAGAGAAGAAACGTATGGACACCAAGTGTGGGAAGCCATGGGGTGGTGGTGGTGGGATGAATTGGGAGTTTGCGATTGACGTGTATACATGTATATGCATAAAATACATAACTAATAATAACCCGCTGTATAAAAAAGTAAATAAAATTAAATTTCAAAATTTTAAAATATAAAATTTAAAAATAAAACAGAAAAAAGTTCTTCCCTTCACACAGATGTATTTATAGGAATTAATTATTTCCATGCTTATATCTATAAATACATAAAAGAGGAATGAAATCTAACTTGAACCATAAACGAAAAAAAACCCTGAACCCACCAGTTATACAGAGGAAAACCCTATCAGGGCTCTTGCTCCAGCGGTAAACAATTCTGAAATTGGTCAGAGGTGGGGAATCATCTCCCATACAGTCAGCAACCCACTCCCCATGCAAGGAGCGTCCTCATTGCAAAGCTGGGGAATCGTTCCGAGGAATCTCTGAATAAAGGTGAGCTGAGCCCCAGGCCAGCTGCTGCTGAACTGTTCCCACCCTTCCCAGGTAAAACACCTGAATATGTACAAAGGATTGAAAGCCTAGAGGAAGGGCCGTGGAGCCACACCAGCGACAGCACGCAGGCGAACTTGGTGACTGCAGGCCAGCCAGGGTGATCCTGGCCCCGGGCGCTCTTCTGGGAGCATTCCATTGTCCTGCCTGAGATACCCCTCTTGTCCCGGCCCCCACTGTTTTTTCCTTCCTCACCTCTGTCCGGAGAGAAATTCCAGCGGAAGGTATGGGTGACACATCCGCTTCTTTACAGGTGGCAGCCTGGCAACTCCTGCAGAAAGGTCAGCAGAACCCCACTCACACCGGGCCACCCAGAAAGCAGTGGCACCTCACTCCCTCCCACCACACAGCCCCGAGACTGCTGACGGGGCAGAGAATATGGAGTCAGGCACAGCTTCAGGGGCTATTGCGGCCTGGAGCGCTGTTTATATTGACCTCAAGCAGGCACACCTGCGGTGGGCCGGCCGGCAGTGTAAGGCTGCCCAGGTCAGCTAATCCACAACCCTCATGGAATCACATTCTTGAAAATGGACCTCGCTAAGGCAGAATAGAATCCAAGGAAAAAAAGGACACTGTGCCATTTGCAGAACCGTACATGAGTCTAGAGGTAATCACGTGACTTGTAGTAAGTCAGAAAGTGAAAGACACATATCATATCATATCACTTATAGGTGTTACCTTAAAATGGATACCAGGGCAGATATTTCCACGGAGAAGGGCAATCACAGATTCATTAAAAAAACTTATGGTTCACCAATGGAAAGGTGTGAGGATTGGTTTCATTACGATATCGGGGATAACAGACATATACAAACACAGGTGACATATATAATTACCAAAGACCTACGGAGTACCAAAAGACTACTCAACATTATCTCATAACGCACATGGGAAAAGGATCCCAGGAAAAACACACATCTGTATATGTGTAAAAGAACCACATCTTCCACACCTACAACAAGCCAAACATTGTAATCAAACTTGCTGTAATAAAAAATAAAAATTAAATTAAAAACACGAACAAGAAGTAGGGAGACAAACTTGAGGGGCTTTCTCCTGGCACATTCCATTCTAAATTCCAATCTAGAACACGACTTCCATTGAGGCTCTGTTGCCCTAGTAAGCAGAATTGGTAAGGGAGAACTGCTGCCACCTTGTGGCCGTTTCACACAAAAGCAGCTTTAATCCCAGCGCTCAACGTCAGTTGATATTCAAAATCATTGCAGGCCTGTAAATGACACCTGCCCTGAAAACAAATCCTGGGGTCACATATCGACCAAAATATTTAAAGGACGTCCATATTTCAAAACGACCGTTTCAAAAGGCATATTTTATGCACATTAGTATTCTGCTTCTTTTTCATTCTTTCTTTTTTGGTTAAAAACACGGGAATGGAAAAAGGCATCCCTCAGAAGGGGCGAAAATAGTTGCAAACGAATCAATGGACAAAGGTTTAATCTCCAATATATATAAACAGCTCATGCAGCTTATTAAAAAAACAAACAACCCAATACAAAAATGGGCAGAAGATCTAAAGAGACGTTTCTTCAAAGAAGACACAGAGATGGCCAAGACGCACATGAAAAGCTGCTCAAGAGCACTAATTATTAGAGAAATGCAAATCAAAACTACAATGAGGTATCACCTCACACCTGTTAGAATCGGCATCATCAGAAAATCTACAAACAAATTCTGGGGAGGGTGTGGACAAAAGGAGCCCTCTTCCACTATGGTGGGAATGTAAATTGATACAGTCACTATGGAGAACAGTATGGAGTTTCCTTAAAAGAACTAGAAATAGAAACCTTGACTTTCCCTAACCCTAACCATAGCCCGGAACGGAATCCTACCACCAACCCTACACCTTATCTATGCCGTACACTAATCCTAATCCGTACGCTGGCACTAACCAGTGAGTCAACACGTACCCTGACCCTAACACGTTTCCATACCCTCAGCTGTGCCCTAAAACTTGTCGTTGCCTATCCTTAACCTTAGCCCGGAACGGAAACCTACCATCAGCCCTACACCTTACCCTAAGCTGTACCCTAATCCTAATTCATACATCAACACGTACCCTGACCCTAACACGTTTCCGTACCCTCACCTCTGCCATAAACCTTGCCGTTCCCTAACCCTAACCCTAGCCCGGAACGGAAACCTACCACCAACCCTACACCTTACCTTACGCCGTACCCTATTCCTAATTCGTATGCTGACACTAACCTGTGCATCAACACATACCCTGACCCTAACACGTTTCGTACCCTCACCTGTGCCCTAAACTTTGCCGGTCCCTAAACATAACCCTAGACTGGAACGGAAACGTACCACCAAACCTACACCTTAGTCTATGCGGTACCCTAATCCTCATGCGTATGCTGACACTAACCCGTGAGTCAACACGTACCCTGAACCTAACACATTTCTGTACCATCACCTGTGCCCAAAACCTTGCAATTCGCTAACCCTAACCCTACAACGGAATGGAAACCTACCGCCCTCCGTACACCTTACCCTACGCCGTACCCTAATCCTAATACATATGATGACACTATTCCATGTATCAACATGTATCATGACCCTAACACGTTTCTGTACCGTCACCTGTACCCTAAACCTTGCCGTACCCTAACACTAACCCTAGCCCAGAATGGAAAACTACCACAAACCGTACAGCATACCCTACACGGTACCCTAATCCTAATCCGTACACTGACACTAACCCGTGCGTCAACACGTACACTGACCCTAACACTTTTCCGTTCCCTCACCTGTGCCCTAAACCGTGCCGTTGCCTAACCCTAACCCTAGCCCAAAACGGAAACCTACCACCAACCCTACACGTTACTCTACGCCATACCCTAATCATAATCCGAGCGTCAACACGTACCCTGACCCTAACACATTTCCGTACCCTCACCTATGCCCTAAACCTTGCCGTTCCATAACACTAAGCCTAGCCTGGAACGGAAACCTACCACCAACCCTAGACCTTAACCTACGAAGGACCATAAACCTACTCCGTACGCTGACACTAACACATGCGTCAACACTTACCCTGACCCTAACACGTTTCCGTACCTTCACCTGTGACCTAAACCTTGCCATTCCCTAACCCTAACCCTAGACCACAATGGAAACCTACCACCAAGCCTACACCTTACCCTAAGCCGTACCCTAATGCTAATCCATATGTCAACACGTACCCTGACACTAACACGTTTCCATACCCTCATCTGTGCCCAAAACCTTGCCGTTCCCTAACACTAACCCTAGCCTGAAACGGAAACCTACCACCAACCATACACTTTACTCTATGCCGCACCATAATCCTCATCTGTACGTTCACACTAACCCGTGCGTCAACACGTACCCTGAGCCTAACACGTTTCGATACCCTCACGTGTGCCCTAAACCTTGCCGTTCCCTAACCCTAACCCTAGCCCAGAACGGAAACCCACCACCAGCCCTACACCTTACCCTACGACGTACACTACTCCTGGCCCGTAACGCTGGCACTGACCCGTGCATCAGCACATAGCCTGACTCTCCCACGTTTCCGTACCCGCACCTGTGCCCTAAGACTTGCCGTTCCCTAACCCTAACCCTAGCCCGGAAAGGAAGCCCACCACCAGCCCTACACCTTTCCCTACGCCGTAGCCTAGGACTGGCCCATATGCTGGCACTGACACGTGTGTCAGCACGTAGCATGACCCTCCCACGTTTCCATACCCTCACCTGTGCCCTAAGCCTTGACATTCCCTAACCCTAACCTTAGCCCGGAAAGGAAACCAACCACCAGCCATACACCTTACCCTACGTTGTTGCCTACTCCTGGCCTGTACGCTGGCACTGACCCGTGCGTCAGCACATAGCCTGACCTTCCCACGTTCCCGTACCCTCACCTGTGTCCTAAGCCTTGCCGTTCCATAACCCTAACCATAACCCCAACTGAAACCCACCACCAGCCCTAAACCTTACCCTACGCCGTACCCTACACCTGGCCCGTACGCTGGCGCTGATCCGTGCGTCAGCATGTAGCCTAACCCTCCCACTTTTCCTTACCCTCACCTGTTCCCTAAGCCTTGCCGATCCCTAACTCTAACCCTAGCCCGGAACGGAAACCCACCACCAGCCCTACACCCTACCCTACGTCGTAGCCTACTTCTGGCCCGTAAGCTGGCACTCTCCCATGTGTCAGCCCGTAGCCTGCCTCTCCCACGTTTCCGTACCCTCACCTGTGCCCTAAGCCTTGCAGTTCCCTACCTCTAACCCTAGCCCGGAACGGAAACCACCACCAGCCCTACACATAACGCTATGCCGTACCCTACTCCTGGCCCGTACGCTGGCACTGACCCATTCTTCAGCACGTATCCTGACCCTCCCACGTTTCCGTACCCTCACCTGTGTCCTAAGCCTTAACGTTCCCTAACCCTAACCCTAGACCGGAATGGACACCCACCACCGCCCTTACACCATACCCAACGCCGTACCCTACTCCTGGTCCACACCCTGACACTGACCCGTTCTTCAGCATGTAGCCTGACCCTCCCACGTTTGCGTACCCTCACCTGTGCCCTAAGCCTTGCCGCTCCCTAACCCTAACACTAGCCCGGAATGTACAACCACCACCAGCCTTACACTTTACCCTACGCCGTACCCTACTCCTGGTCCATACCCTGGCATTGAACCGTGCTTCAGCATGTAGCCTAACCCTCCCACGTTTCCGTACCCTCACCTGTGCCATAAGCCTTGCCTTTCCCTATCCCTAACCCTAGCCCGGAACGGAAACCCACCACAAAACCTAAACCTTAACGTACGCCGTAGACTACTCCTGACCCGTACGCTGGCAGTGACCCTTGCGTCAGCACATAGCCTGCCTCTGCCACGTTTCCTTACCCTCACCTGTGCACTAAGCCTTGCCGTGCCCTAACTCTAACCTGGAACGGAAACCCACAACCAGCCCTACACCTTACCCAATGCCGTACCCGAATCCTGGCGCGTACGCTGGCAAAGACCCGTGCGTCATCACGTAGTCTGACCCTCCCACGTTTCCGTACCCTCACCTGTGCCCCAAGCCTTGCCGTTTCCTAACCCTAACCCTACACCTAACCCTACGCCATACCCTACACTTGGCCCATACGCTGGCACTGACCCGTGCGTCAGCACATAGCCTGACCCTCCCAATTTTCCGTACCATCTTCTGTGCCCTAAGCTTTGCCGTTCCCTAACCCTAAACCTAGCCTGGAACGGAAACCCACCACCAGCCCTAAACCTTACCGTACGCCGTACCCTAATCCTGCCCCGTACGCTGGCACTGACCCATGCGTCAGCACGTAGCCTGCCACTCCTACGATTCCGTACCCTCACCTGTGCCCTAAGCCTTGCCGTTCCCTAACCCTAACCCGGAACATAAACCCACCACCAGCCCTAAACCTTACCCTACGCTGTACCCTACTCCTGGCCCCTACGCTGGCACTGACCCGTGCGTCAGCACGTAGCCTGCCTCTCCCACGTTTCCATACCCTCACCTGTGTCCTAAGCCTTGCCGTTCCCTAACCCTAACCCTAGCCCGGAACGGAAACCCACCACCAGCCCTAAACCTTACGCTACGACGTACCCTAATCCTGGCCCGTACGCTGGCACAGACCCGTGCGTCAACACGTAGCCTTGCACTCCCACGTTTCCGTACGTTCACCTGTGCCCTAAGCCTTGCTGTTCCCTCACCCTAACCCTAGCCCGGAACGGAAACCCACCACCAGCCCTAAACCTTACCCTACGCTATACCCTACTCCTGGCCCGTACGCTGGCACTGACCCGTGCGTCAGCACGTAGCCTAACCCTCCCACGTTTCCTTACGTTCAATTGTGCCCTAAGCCTTGCCATTCCCTAACCCTAACCCTAGCCCGGAACGGTATCTCACAACCAGCCCTACTCCTTACCCTACGCCGTTCCCTATTCCTGGTCCGTACGCTGGCACTGACCAGTGCGTCAGCACATAGCCGGACCATCCCACGTTTCCGTACCCTCACCTGTGCCCTAAGCCTTGTCATTCCCTAACCCTAACCCTAGCACGGAACGGAAACCCACCACCAGCCCTACACATTAGCCTACGCCGTAGCCTATTCCTGGCCCGTACATTGGCACTGACCCATGTGTAAGAACGTAGCCTGACCATCCCACGTTTACGTACCCTCACCTGGGCCCTAAGCCTTGCCGTTCCCAAACCCTAAACCTAGACCGGAACGGAAACCACCACCAGACCTACACCTTACCCTACGCAGTACCCTACTCCTGGCCCTTACGCTGGCACTGACACGTGCGTGAGCACATAGCCTTACCCTCCAACCACCCTCCCAATACAGAAATGGTCAGAAGATCTCATGAGACGATCCTTCAAAGAAGACACAGACATAGCCAAGACGCAGATGAAAAGCTGCTCAACATCACTAATTATTAGAGAAATGCAAATCAAAACTACAATGAGGGGGCTTCCCTGGTGGCGCAGTGGTTGAGAGTCCGCCTGCCGATGCAGGGGACACGGGTTCGTGCCCCGGTCCGGGAAGATCCCACATGTCGCGGAGCAGCTGGGCCCGTGAGCCATGGCCACTGAGCCTGCGCATCCGGAGCCTGTGCTCCGCAACGGGAGAGGCCACAACAGTGAGAGGCCCGCGTACCACAAAAAAATAAATAAATAAAAAAACAATACAAACAAAAAAAAAACTACAATGAGGTATCACCTCACACATGTTAGAATCGGCATCATCAGAAAACCTACAAACAACAAATTCTGGGGAGGGTGTGGACAAAAGGAGCCCTCTTCCACTATTGGTGGGAATGTAAATTGATACACTCACTATGGAGAACAGTGTGGAGTTTCCTTAAAAAAACTAGAAATAGAATTACCATCTGATCCAGCAATCGCACTTCTGGGCATATACCCAGAGAAAACCATAAATCAAAAAGGCACATTCACCACAATGTTCATTGCAGCACTATTTACAATAGCCAGGTAAGGGAGCAAACTAAATACCCACAAACAGATGAATGGGTAAAGGTGTGGTACATATATAAAATGGAATATTACTCGGCCATATAAAGGAATGAAACTGGGTCATTTGTAGAGACATCGATGGATCTAGAGACTGTCATACAGAATGAAGTAAGTCAGAAAGAGGAAAACAAATATTGTATATTAATGCATATATGTGGAACCTAAAAAGTGGTACAGATGAACTGGTTTGCAGGGAAGAAATAGAGACACAGGTAGAGAACAAACTTATGGACACCAAGTGTGAGAAGCCATGGGGTGGTAGAGGTGGGATGAGTTGGGAGATTGGGATTGGCCTGCATACATGCATATGCATAAAATACATAACTAATAATAACCTGCTGTATAAAAAAATAAAACTAAATTTCAAAATTTTAAAAAATAAAATTTAAAAATAAAAGAGAAAAAAGTTCTTCCCTTCACACAGATGTATTTATAGGAATGTATTATTTCCATGCTTATATCTATAAATACATAAAAGAGGTATAAAATCTAACTTGAACCATAAACGAAAAAAAACCTGAACCCACCAGTTATACAGAGGAAAGCCCTATCAGGGAACTTGCTCCAGCGGTAAACAATTCTGAAATTGGTCATAGGTGTGGAATCATCTCCCATACAGCCAGCAACCCACCCCGCATGCAAGGAGCGTCCTCATTGCAAAGCTGGGGGACAGTGCCGAGGCATCTCTGAATAAAGGTGAGCTGAGCCCCAGGCCAGCTGCAGCTGAACTGTTCCCACCATTCCCAGGTAAAACACCTGAATATGTACAAGGGCATGAAATCCTAGAGGAAGGGCCGTGGAGCCACACCAGCGAGAGCACACAGTCCAACTTGGTGCCTGCAGGCGAGGCAGGATGATCCTGACCCCGGGCGCTCTTCTGGAAGCTTTCCATTTCCCTGCCTGAGATACCCCTCCTGTCCCGGACCACACCCCTTTTTTTCCTTCCTTACCTCAGCCCGGAGAGAAATTCCAGTGGAACTTATGGGTGACACATCATCTTCTTTACAGGTGGCAGCCTGGCAACTCCTGCACAAAGTCCAGCAGAACCCCACACACACCGGGCCACCCACAAAGCCGTGGCCCCTCACACGCTCCCACCAGCAGAGCCCCGAGACTGCTGACGGGGCAGAGAATATGGAGTCAGGCACAGCTTCAGTGGCTATTGCTGCCTGGAGCGCTGTTTATATTGACCTCAACCAGGCACACCTGGGGAGGGCCGGCCGGCACGGTAAGGCTGCCCAGGTCAGCTAATCCACAACCCTCAGGGAATCACATTGTTGAAAATGGACCTCGCTAAGGCAGAATAGAAGCCAAGGAAAATAAGGACACAATGCCATTTGCAGCACCGTAGATGAGTCTAGAGTTAATCATGTGACATGTAGTAAGTCAGAAAGTGAAAGGCACATATCGTATCATATCACTTATAGGTGTTACCTAAAAATGGATACCAGGGCAGATATTTCCACGGAGAAGTGCAATCACATATTCATTAAACAAACTTATGATTCACCAATGGAAAGGTGTGAGGATTGGTTTCATTACGATATTGGGGTTAACAGACATACAAACACAGGTGATATATATAATAACCAAAGAGCTACGGAATACAAAGAGAGGAGTACACAACATTCTGTCATAACGTACATGGGAAAAGGATCCCAGGAAGAACAGACATCTGTATATGTGTAAAAGAACCACATCTACCATACCTACAACAAGCCAAACATTGTAATCAAACTTGCTGTAATAAAAAATAAAAAATTAAATTAAAAACACGAACAAGAAGTAGTGAGACAAACATGAGGGGCTTTTTCCTGTCACATTCTGTTCTAAATTCCAATCTAGAAAGCGACTTCCATTGAGGCTCTGTTGCCCTAGTAACCAGATATGAAAGAGAGAACTGCTGCCACCTTGTGGCCGTTTCACACAACAGCAGCTTTAATCCCAGCGCTCATGGTCAGTTGATATTCAAAATCATTGCAGGCCTGTAAATGACACCTGCCCTGAAAACAAATCCTGGGGTCACATATCGACCAAAAAATTTAAAGGACGTCCATATTTCAAAACGACCGTTTCAAAAGGCATATTTTATGCACATTAATGTTCTGCTTCTTTTTCTTTCTTTCTTTTTTGGTTAAAAACACGGGAATGGAAAAAGGCAACCCTCAGAAGGGGCGAAAATAGTTGCAAACGAATCAATGGACAAAGGTTTAATCTCCAATATATATAAACAGCTCATGCAGCTTATTAAAAAAACAAACAACCCAATACAAAAATGGGCAGAAGATCTAAAGAGACGTTTCTTCAAAGAAGACACAGAGATGGCCAAGACGCACATGAAAAGCTGCTCAAGAGCACTAATTATTAGAGAAATGCAAATCAAAACTACAATGAGGTATCACCTCACACCTGTTAGAATCGGCATCATCAGAAAATCTACAAACAACAAATTCTGGGGAGGGTGTGGACAAAAGGAGCCGTCTTCCACTATTGGTGGGAATGTAATTTGATACAGTCACTATGGAGAACAGTATGGAGTTTCCTTTAAAAAACTAGAAATAGAATTACCATCTGACCCAGCAATCCCACTGTTGGGCATATACCCAGAGACAACCATAAATCAAAAAGGCACATTCACCACAAGGTTCATTGCAGCACTATTTACAATAGCCAGGTAATGGGAGCAACCTAAATGCCCACAGACAGATGAATGGATAAAGATGGGGTACATATATAAAATGGAATATTACTCGGCCATAAAAAGGAATGAAACTGGGTCATTTGTAGAGACATCAATGGATCTAGAGACTGTCATACAGAATGAAGTAAGTCAGAAAAAGGAAAACAAATATTGTATATTAATGCATATATGTGGAACCTAAAAAATGGTACAGATGAACTGGTTTGCAGGGAAGAAATAGAGACACAGAGGTAGAGAACAAACGTATGGACACCAAGTGTGGGAAGCCATGGGGTGGTGGTGTTGGGATGAGTTGGGAGTTTGAGATTGACCTGTATACATGTATATGCATAAAATACATAACTAATAATAACCCGCTGTATAAAAAAGTAAATAAAATTAAATTTCAAAATTTTAAAATATAAAATTTAAAAATAAAAGAGAAAAAAGTTCTTCCCTTCACACAGATGTATTTATAGGAATGAATTATTTCCATGCTTATATCTATAAATACATAAAAGAGGAATAAAATCTAACTTGAAACATAAACGAAAAAAAAACCTGAGCCCACCAGTTATACAGAGGAAAACCCTATCAGGGCTCTTGCTCCAGCGGTAAACAATTCTGAAATTGGTCAGAGGTGGGGAATCATCTCCCATACAGCCAGCAACACACACCCCATGCAAGGAGCATCCTCATTGCAAAGCTGGGGGACCGTGCCTGGGCATCTCTGAATAAAGGTGAGCTGAGCCCCAGGCCAGCTGCTGCTGAACTGTTCCCACCCTTCCCAGGTCAAACACCTGAATATGTACAAAGGCTTGAAAGCCTAGAGGAAGGGCCGTGGAGCCACACCAGCGACAGCACGCAGGCCAACTTGGTGACTGCAGGCAAGCCAGGGTGATCCTGGCCCCGGGCGCTCTTCCGGAAGCTTTCCATTGTCCTGCCTGAGATACCCCATTTGTCCCGGCCCCCACTGCTTTTTTCCTTCCTCACCTCTGTCCGGAGAGAAATTCCAGCGGAAGTTATGGGTGACACATCCTCTTCTTTACAGGTGGCAGCCTGGCAACTCCTGCAGAAAGGCCAGCAGAACCCCACTCACACCGGGCCACCAACAAAGCTGTGGCCCCTCACTCCCTCCCACCAGCACAGCCCCGAGACTGCTGACGGGGCAGAGAATATGGAGTCAGGAACAGCTTCAGGGGCTATTGCTGCCTGGAGCGCTGTTTATATTGACCTCAACCAGGCAGACCTGGGGAGGGCCGGCCGGCAGGGTAAGGCTGCCCAGGTCAGCTAATCCACAACCCTCAGGGAATCACATTGTTGAAAATGGACCTCGCTAAGGCAGAATAGAAGCCAAGGAAAATAAGGAAACAATGCCATTTGCAGCACCGTAGATGAGTCTAGAAGTAATCACGTGACTTGGAGTAAGTCAGAAAGTGAAAGACACATATCATTTCATATCACTTATAGGTGTTACCTAAAATAGAAACCAGGGCAGTCATTTCCACTGAGAAGTGCAATCATAGATTCATTAAACATACTTATGGATCACCAATGGAAAGGTGTGAGGATTGGTTTCATTACGATATCGGGGTTAACAGACATATACAAACAGAGGTGACATATATAATCACCAAAGACCTACGGAATACCAAGAGAAGACTACTCAACATTCTGTCATAACGTACATGGGAAAAGGATCCCAGGAAGTACAGACATCTGTATATGTGTAAAAGAACCACATCTTCCACACCTACAACAAGCCAAACATTGTAATCAAACTTGCTATAATAAAAAAAAATTAAATTAAAAATACGAACAAGAAGTAGGGAGTCAAACTTGAGGGGCTTTCTCCTGGCACATTCCATTCTAAATTCCAATGTAGAACACGACGTCCATTGAGGCTCTGTTGCCCTAGTAACCAGATGTGTTAAGGGAGAACTCCTGCCACCTAGTGGCCGTTTCACACAACAGCAGCTTTAATCCCAGTGCTAATGGTCAGTTGATATTCAAAATCATTGCAGGCCTGTAAATGACACCTGCCCTGAAAACAAATCCTGGGGCCACATATCGACCAAAAAATTTAAAGGACGTCCATATTTCAAAACGACCGTTTCAAAAGGCATATTTTATGCACATTAGTGTTCTGCTTCTTTTTCTTTCTTTCTTTTTTGGTTAAAAACACGGGAATGGAAAAAGGCATCCCTCAGAAGGGGCGAAAATAGTTGCAAACGAATCAGTGGACAAAGGTTTAATCTCCAATATATATAAACAGCTCATGCAGCTTAATATTAAAAAACAAACAACCCAATACAAACATGGGCAGAATATCTAAAGAGACGTTTCTTCAAAGAAGACACAGAGATGGCTAAGACGCACATGAAAAGCTGCCCAAGAGCACTAATTATTAGAGAAATGCAAATCAAAACTACAATGAGGTATCACCTCACACCTGTTAGAATCGGCATCATCAGAAAATCTACAGACAACAAATTCTGTGGAAGGTGTGGACAAAAGGAACCCTCTTCCACTATTGTTGGAAATGTAAATTGATACAGTCACTATGGAGAACAGTATGGAGTTTCCTTATAAAACCTACAAATAGAAACCTTGACTTTCCCTAACCCTAACCATAGCCTGGAACGGAAACCTACCACCAACCGTGCACCTTATCTACGAGGTACACTAATCCTAATCCGTACGCTGGCACTAACCGGTGAGTCAACATGTACCCTGACACTAACACGTTTCCGTACCCTCAGCTGTGCCCCAAACCTTGCCGTTGCCTATCCTTAACCTTAGCCCGGAACAGAAACCTACCATCAGCCCTACACCTTACCCTAAGCCATACCCTAATCCTAATCCATACGTCAACACGTATCCTGACCCTAACACGTTTCCGTACCCTCACCTCTGCCATAAACCTTGCCGTTCCCTTACCTTAACCCTAGCCCGGAACGGAAAACTACCACCAACCCTACAACTTACCTTACGCCATACCCTAATCCTAATTCGTATGCTGACACTAACCTGTGCATCAACACGTACCCTGACCCTAACACGTTTCGTACCCTCACCTGTGCCCTAAACTTTGCCAGTCCCTAAACATAACCCTAGACTGGAACGGAAACCTACCACCAACCCTACACCTTACTCTATGCGGTACCCTAATCCTCATGCGTACGCTCACACTAACCCGTGAGTCAACACGTACCCTGAACCTAACACATTTCCGTACCATCACCTGTGCCCTATACCTTGCAATTCGCTATCCCTAACCCTACACCGGAATGTAAACCTACCGCCATCCGTACACCTTACTCTACGCCGTAACCTAATCCTAATGCGTACGATGACACTATTCCATGCATCAACATGCACCATAAACCTAACACGTTTCTGTACCCTCACCTGTGCCCTAAGCCTTGCCGTTCACTAACCCAAACCCTAGCCCTGAACTGAAACCCACCACCAGCCCTACACCATACCCTATGCCGTACCCTGCTCCTGGCCCATACGCTGGCACTGACCCGGGCGTCAGCACGTAGCCTGCCTCTCCCAAGTTTCCGTACCCTCACCTGTGCCCTTAGCCTTGCCGTTCCCTAACCCTAACCCTAGCCCAGAACGGAAACCCACCACCAGCCCTACACCTTACCCTACGCCGTACCCTGCTCCTGGCCCATACGCTGGCACTGACCCATGTGTCAGCAGGTAGCCTGACCCTCCCACGTTTCCGTACCCTCACCTGTGCCCTAAAACTTGACGTTCCCTAACCCTAATCAAACCCCGGAATGGACACCCACCACCAGTCTTACACCTTACCCTACGCCGTACCCTACTCCTGGTCCACACCCTGGCACTGACCCGTGCTTCAGCATGTAGCCTGACCCTCCCACGTTTCCGTACCCTCACCTGTGCCCTAAGCCTTGCCGTTCCCTAACCCTAACCCTAGACGTGAACGGAAACCCACCACCAGACCTACACCTTACCCTACGCCGTACCCTACTCCTGGGCCGTACGCTGGCACAGACACTTGCGTCAGCACGTAGCCTGAACCTCCCACGTTTCTGTACCCTCACCTGTGCCCTAAGCCTTGCCATTCCCTAACCCTAACCCTAGACGTGAACGGAAACCCACCACCAGCCCTACGCCTTACCCTACGCCGTACCCTACTCCTGGGCCATACACTGGAACTGACCCTTGTGTAAGCACGTAGCCTGCCACTCCCATGTTTCCATACCCTCAACTGTGCCCTAAGCCTTGCCAATCACTAACCCTAACCCTACCCTGGAACAGAAACCCACCACCAGCCCTAAACCTTACCCTACGCCGTACCCTAATTCTGGCGCATACGCTAGCACTGACCCGTGTGTCAGCACGTAGCGTGCCTCTCCCTCGTTTCCGTACCCTTACCTGTGCCCTAAGCCTTGCCGTTCCCTAACCCTAACCCGGAACAGAAACCCACCAACAGCCCTACACCTTACCCTACTCCGTACCCTAATCCAGGCCCGTACACTGGCACTGAACCGTGCGTCAGCACGGAGCCTGATCCTCCCACGTTT
This sequence comes from Mesoplodon bidens, assembly GCF_964165515.1. Classification (NCBI taxonomy): domain Eukaryota; kingdom Metazoa; phylum Chordata; class Mammalia; order Artiodactyla; family Ziphiidae; genus Mesoplodon; species Mesoplodon bidens. Next base: position 2,171 of record NW_027671936.1, on the reverse strand, counting down.
CTGTACCCTCAGCTGTGCCCTAAGCCTTGCCGTTCCCTAACCCTAACCCTAGCGCGGAATGGAAACCCACAACCAGCCCTACACCATACTTTACTCCTGACCCGTACGCTGGCACTGACATGTTTGTCAGCACGTAGCCTGCCTCTCCCACGTGTCCCTATGCTCACCTGTTCCCTAAACATTGCCGTTCCCTAACCCTAACCCTAGCCCTGAACGGAAACCCACTACAAGCCCTACACGTTACCCTATGCTGTACCCTAACTCCTGGCCCTTACGCTGGCACTGACACATGCGTCAGCACACAGCCTGACAATCCCACGACCCTCCCAATAAAGAAATGGGCAGAAGATATAAAGAGACTTTTCTTCAAAGAAGACACAGAGATGGCCTAGACGCACATGACAAGCTGCTCAAGAGCACTATTTATTAGAGAAATGCAAATCAAAACTACAATGAGGTATCACCTCACACCTGTTAGAATCGGCATCATCAGAAAATCTACAAACAACAAATTCTGGGGAGGGTGTGGACAAAAGGAGCCCTCTTCCACTATTGGTGGGAATGTAAATTGATAGAGTCACTATGGAGAACACTATGGAGTTTCCTTAAAAAATCTAGAAATAGAATTACCTTCTGATCCAGCAATTCCACTTCTGGGCATATACCCAAAGAAAACCATAAATCAAAAAGGCACATTCACCACAATGTTCATTGCAGCACTATTTACAATAGCCAGGTAATGAAAGAAACCTAAACGCCCAAAGACAGATGAATGGATAAAGATGGGGTACATATATAAAATGGAATATTACTCGGCCATAAAAAGGAATGAATCTGGGTCATTTGTAGAGACATCGATGGATCTAGAGACTGTCATACAGAATGAAGTAAGTCAGAAATGGGAAAACAAATATTGTATATTAATGCATATATGTGGAACCTAAAAAATAGTACAGATGAACTGGTTTGCAGGGAAGAAAGAGACACAGAGGTAGAGAACAAACGTATGGACACCAAGTGTGGGAAGCCATGGGGTGGTGGTGGTGGGATGAGTTGGGAGATTGAGATTGACCTGTAAACATGTATATGCGTAAAACTCATAACTAATAATAAGCAGCTGTATAAAAAAGTAAATAAAATTAAATTTCAAAATTATAAAAAATAAAATTTAAAAATAAAACAGAAAAAAGTTCTTCCCTTCACAAAGATGTATTTATAGCAATGAATTGTTTCCATGCTTATATCTATAAATACATAAAAGAGGAATAAAAGCTAACTTGAACCATAAACGAAGAAAAACCTGAACCGACCAGTTATACAGAGAAAAACACTATCAGGGCACTTGCTCCAACGGTAAACAATATTGAAATTGTTCAGAGGTGGGGAATCATCTCCCATACAGCCAGCAACCCACACCCCACACATGGAGCTTCCTCATTGCAAAGCGGGGGGACCGAGCCGAGGCATCTCTGAACAAAGGTGAGCTGAGCCCCAGGCCAGCTGTTGCTGAACTGTTCCCACCCTTCCCAGGTAAAACACCTGAATATGTACAAGGGCTTGAAAGACTAGAGGAAGGGCCGTGGAGCCACACCAGCGACAGCACGCAGGCCAACTTGGTGCCTGCAGGCCAGCCAGGGTGGTCCTGGCCCCGGGCGCTCTTCCGGTAGCTTTCCCTTGTACTGCCAGAGATACCCAACTTGTCCCGGCCCCCACTGCTTTTTTCCTTCCTCACCTCTGTCCGGAGAGAAATTCCAGCGGAAGGTATGGGTGACACAGCCTCCTCCTTAGAGGAGGTAGCCTGGAAACTCCTTCAGAAAGGCCAGCAGAACCCCACTCACACCGGGCCACCAACAACGCTGTGGCCCCTCACTCCCTCCCACCAGCACAGCCCCGAGACTGCTGACGGGGCAGAGAATATGGAGGCAGGCACAGCTTCAGGGGCTATTGCTGCATGGAGCGCTGTTTATATTGACCTCAACCAGGCACACCTGGGGAGGGCCGGCCGGCATGATAAGGCTGCCCAGGTCAGCTAATCCACAACCCGCAGGGAAGCACATTGTTGAAAAGGGACCTCGCTAAGTCAGAATAGAAGGCAAGGAAAAAAAGGACACAATGCCTTTTGCAGCACCGTAGATGAGTCTAGAGGTAATCACGTGACATGTAGTAAGTCA
>NW_027671937.1:0-51671 GCF_964165515.1 Mesoplodon bidens | reverse complement strand
TTTCCTTGCTGCCAGGCGAGGGGCTGGCGCCCAGTGGTCAGTGCCCCCCCTAACACACGCCTCCATCAATCCGGGCAGCTATTGGCCACCTTCTCAGCCAGAAGGCACCAGGACTAGTGAACAGCAGGTGGGTGACCCCTCGGAACACGCCTCAGCGACCAATACTCTGGCGGCTGATGTCAGCTACACCTCCCGCTGGGTACAGCCTGCGTTGAGACTGGATAAAGTCCAAAGCCTCCCTAGCCTGGCCTTTGGAGCTGGCCTGAATCCAGACTCTGCAGCTTCCATGTTCTCTCCTCTTCCAGACGTACGAATCCTTTGCTCTTGAATAGACGTTGCCCATCTTTGCTCAAGCTGTGCCCTGCCTGACATGCCCTTTAATCTGATCCCCCTGGCATAGCTGAGCCCCAGCTCCGCCTCCTCTCTGAAGCCTTCTGGGTCGGCCTGGGCCTTCCTCTGAACTCAGAGCACCTACTATGCACCTGCCCCGCTGTGCTAAACTCTCCTCTTCACAGCAGCCAATAGGAAGGCATCATCGCCCCTATTTTGCTCAAGAGGAGAATGAACAAAGCTTACTCAGCTGAGAGAGCCTGAGCCGGGACTCAAACCCTGGCTCGTCTATTTCCAAAGTCTAAACTCTTCCCCTCCAAGTTCTTCTTTCAGGAGGTGGGGGCTGCTGTCTCTATCAGCTCAGGAGCCCATCAGTCCCTGGGGACAGGAGCCACGCCCACAGGAGCACATCAGTCCCCGGGGACAGGAGCCACGCCTGCCTTTTCCAGCTTCCACCCTGCATGGCAGCTTCCAAGGACAGGCAAGGTGATTTTGTCTTTGCAGCCTAGCCCCACATCACCTAAGCCAATTCTGTGCAGTAAGGATATTTTATTTTATTTTATTTTATTTATTTATTTATTATTATTATTATTTTTTTGGCGGTATGCAGGCCTCTCACTGTTGTGGCCTCTCCCGTTGCGGAGCACAGGCTCCGGACGCGCAGGCTCAGCGGCCATGGCTCACGGGCCCAGCCGCTCCGCGGCGTGTGGGATCTTCCCGGACCGGGAAACGAACCCGTGTCCCCTGCATCGGCAGGCGGACTCTCAACCACTGCGCCACCAGGGAAGCCCTATTTATTTATTTAAAAATTTTTTTTTCAATTTTTTGTCTGCACGCGCAGCATGTAGGATCTTAGTTCCCTGACCAGGGATTGAATCCGCGCCCCCTGCAGTGGAAGGGTGGAGTCTTAACCACTGGATGGCCAGGGAAGTCCCAAGGATATCTGGTTTTAGTGTTTCTCAATAACAGCACACTTGGTATTTGGGCTGAGTCAGTTCTTTACCGGGCAGATTTATACAGTGCCTAGAAGGATGCTTAGCACACCTGGGCTCAAAATGTCAGAAGCCCCCTCCCCCTCCAGTTACTGAGAAAACACAAACCATGGCGCCTCTGGAGAAGAGGCCTGGGAGGGGGTACCATGCCCAGGTAAGACCACTCTGTTACACGAAAAACCACAGAAGATGAAAGCTTGGATTTGGAACTTGGACTTGGATAAAATGGTCCCAGCTCCACTCCACTAGCTATAGGATCTTAGTTGTGCCGTACCAGGGTCAGCTTCCTCATCTCTACAGTGGGGACAGTAATAATGCAGTCACCCCCAGAAAGCATGTAGCACAGGACCTGGCCTACTTAACCTGTCAATGACAATAAGCTAGTAACATTTAAACCTATAAGACTTTCCATAAGGGCTTCCCTGGTGGCGCAGTGGTTAAGAATCTGCCTGCCAATGCAGAGGACACGGGTTCAAGCCCTGTTCAGGGAAGATCCCACATGCCACGGAGCACCTAAGTTTGTGTGCCACAACTACTGAGCCTGCGCTCTAGTGCCCGAGAGCCACAAATACTGGGCCCGCTTGCCACAACTACTGAGCCTGCGTGCCACAACTACTGAAGCCCACGTGCCACAACTACTGAAGCCCACATGTCTAGAGCCCGTGCTCCACAACAAAAGAAGCCACGGCAATGAGAAGCCCACGCACCGCAAGGAAGAGTAGCTCCCGCTCGCTGCAACTAGAGAAAGCCCGCGCGCAGCAATGGAGGCCCAGTATAGCCAAAAATAAATAAATAAAATAAATAAATTTATTTTTTAAAAAAAGGAATGCAAGAAGCAAATCTAAAAAAAAAAAAAAAAAAGACTTTCCATAAAAATTAGTTAACCAAAGAGGACAACAAAATCTCCTGCAGATAATGAATCCTGATTTTTCTGTTTGTTTGTTTTGGATCTAAAAACACAGAGTCCCTACAAGACGAGTGTTTGGTGAAAACTTGTCAAGTCAACGGTTCTGCCCCAAGGATGGTGACGGCCTATCTGGGGAGCCCTAACAAGTACACTGACTTAGACACAGTTCCCCTTGGCTTTGGAATTGGCAAAAGAGAGAGAAATGGCTTCTGGAGCCCAGACTGCAGGTTCGGGGCCAGAGGGGTTGGCGGGTGGGGATCCTAAGTTAGATACACAGTAGGAAAGCCACTCCTTTTTCCTCCTGGCACAGGATCCAGATCCAGAATCGGAATCTCACTCTTTAGGGCAGTTTTACACATGCAAGCAAAAACAATATATGTATACGTATTTAGTGCCTGGCAGGAAGACTAGAGAGCGTCATATCAGTTTTACAGATGGAGAAACTCTCAGAGTGGGGAAATGACTTACCCAAAGTGAAAGTCTTAGAAAAGCACAGAAGGACCCCAGCTGTGAATCCAAAGCTTGTATCACTGTCCAAGAATGAGGAAGTGAGATGAGGGTTTGGGAAATATTTCAGGGAGATGGCAGTGCCATCTGAGAGTGGGATGTGGCCCCAGGTCTGTTAGGGCAGGAGCAACGGTGATTCCTCACCTGCTGCAGCTGGAGTGACTTTGGCCTGCTGGCTACAGAAGCGGGGGGGCATGCCCAGCTAGATGTCCCAGCACACAGGCAACCTGATAACCCCAGCGGGCACAGATGGTCAGGGAGACAGGAGGGACATTCCTGTGTTGACACACCTTTGTTCACATGGGCAGAGTTTCTACGTCAGCAAGTGGGCTGCCACTCTGGGGGCCGAATGAATGGGGGGAGGGGGCATCAGTGGGAAGGACTTCCTCACTGCTAGCTCTCCTGTGTTCCTTTGTTGCCTCCATCTAGATTATGAAATTAGGGAGTCCTTCCCTTTGGGGACGCAGAAGGTTAAGTGTGGTCTGGAGGGTGGGAAGCCACAGATGTTGCCATGAGGAGACATTCTCTAGGAGGAAAGAGCAATTCAGGCAGAAGCCAGACTGATCATTTCTAACCTGCATAGTCTCTGATCATGTCAGTTATCTTCAGGCATGAGGGCGTCTCTGCTCCAGTCTCCAGCTTTATCATTTCTCCTCCCAGATATCTTATGTATCTTTCAGTCACAGATTAAAAGTTACCTCCTTTGAGAAGCCCTCTGTGACTCCACCTGGGCTGGAGTAGGGGCTGGACTAGGTGCTACCTCCTCTGTGCTCCCAAGGACTGAGCTTCTGCTCACCCACCACAGTGTTCATCACAGGTGCTAATTGCTGGGTTGTCTGTTGCCCTGACCAGACTCCAAGGACAGGAACTGTCTGTCTGTCCTGTTCTACATCAGCTCCTCAGCCTCTGGCAGCTCAACTAGCCCATCTGAGGCGTCTCAAATAATTAGTGCTGATGATCCCAGGACGCTGAGGGAGAGACCAAGGAGCTCAACAACCTCTCCAGAAGTGGAGGAGTGAGGACTTGTGGGGACCCACTTTGGGCAACTTTTTTTTGGCAACTTTTTAAAAATTGAAGTACAGTTGATTTACAATGTTGTGATGGGCAACTTTCTTAACTTCTCTGTACTTCACCTACTGACCTGTAAAATGGAGATAGTCTGCATGTAAAGCACAAAGTAGGACACGAGGGAGCACTCAGTGTCAGTGACTGTAGTTAGTTCTACAGGAGGGGACATGGAGGCTCAGGGAAGTACATGCCAGGTCCAGAGTCTCAAGGCTGGAAAGGGTTCTGGCCTCCAATGTGTGCCTCTCTTCATTTTGCACTGCTGGTTGTCTCCTGTCTCCTGTCTGTTCCACTTGCTCAGTCAATAAACAGCCAATAAATAGCTGCTGGATGCCTGCTGGGTGCCAGGACCCAAGCTGAGTGTTGCATGGTTGATAACAAAAAAGCCTTTCAGGAGGGAGTGGGATGAGGAAGAATGGTGGGCATTAGCATAAAATCTTCCCTGGCTCAAATTCCAGCTTTTCCACTTCCTGGCTATGAGATATTACTAAGGTCCCTAATCTCTGAGACTGTTTCCTCCTCTAATAATGGGGAAATACAAGACCTCCCAGCAGGAGAGCTGAAACCAGGCACTGGTCAGCTAGATAAATGGGAGCCAGTTATTATCTGCAGCATCCCACTTTATTTTTAACCAACCTGTGCGCTTGGTAGTAAATTCTTCCCCCTTGTCCGGGCACCCACGACCCCGGTTCTCCTGTCGGAGGCCACCACAGTTAACAACTCGTGCATCTCACCAGCCGGCTGGTGCACACACCGGCAGACACCCATGCCCCCACACGCGTTCTTTCACACAAACGGTAGCACCGATCAGCGCTGTTCTTTTCGCCCCTTCCCTTTTCCATCTACGGTATCTTGGAAGTGGTCCCATATTAGTGCATATTGAACACTTTCTTTTTAGCGGCTGCATAGTATTCCATTGTATGGATTCTCTTTTGGCGTGCTTGCCGTTACTATTATCCATCTGGGAACTCCGAGGACTCGGGATCCCTAGAGCTGTCGAGCTGGAGTCCGGCACCCGGTTCCAACCCCAGCTCTGCCCAGAATTCGCCCAGTTGCCTTGGGCTCCCTCTTCCCCACCGGTACCGTACGATCGCGGGGGTGGGGGTGGGGCGGGGGATGGGGGTGCAGAGAGGACCAGCCTGGCGGGTCCCAGTGTCCGAGTGCGGGTCGGCGAGTAGCGCGCGCAACAGCTCCCGGCTGGGTCAACCTTTCAGCGTAGCCACTCCGCTATATCAGAAGCACCAAACGCAGCGAGTAGTCTGGCACAATCAACCTTGGAACCGGTTTCCAGGCCCTCCCGCCTCGGCACCTGACCGCGGGGCAGCAACGCTCAAGCACCAGCTACTCACCCCTGCCTCGGCCGCTTCACCCTTCGTCCGCAGGCGCCGAAGGTTACAGCCGTCCTTGTCCCTTTAAGGGGGCCTAGCCCGGGCTCCGCTACTTCCGCCCCAAAGCAACATGGCGCCTGCAGGGAGAGGGTGCAGGCGTGAGGAGAGCTCCCCTCAAAAAGATGGCAACGCCCTGGTAGCCCCTTTCGCGCCCGAAGGTGACGTCACTTCCGGGGCGGAGGAGGCTGAGTGGTGCAGTGAGGGACAAACAAAAGGAGGCGCCGGAGGGGCGCAGCCGCTGGCGGCGGGACAGAGCAGCAGGGGCTCGGGGCTGCCGGCTGGGCGGCCGCGCGCGGCGGGCCCAGGTGAGTGGGTGGGGTGGGGAAGGGGGTGCGAGCTGTCACCTCTCGAAATCCACTCCTGTACGTCCCCGGCCAGCTGCCCGGCCCCGGGCACCCTGGGTAGCTTGGGCTCTGCCCGCCAGGGCCGGCTCCCTGGGGACCTCCCGCGGCAGCTCAGTTCGGCCTACCTCCGGGTTCCCCATCCCCCGGGTCACCGGGGCCCCCCCGCCTCTCCCTGGTGCCGCGGCGCGCGAGCCCCCTCCCAGGCACCCCAGTGCCTCCCTGCGCTCTACATAACCGGGAGTTTCCGCCTCGGCTCCCCAGGTCCCCTTGTCATCTCCTGGGTTCCCCCAGATCCTCACCCCTCCACACACACACGCCCCCCTTACTAGAGGTTCCACCTCTGGGCTTTCTCCTTGGCAGCTTTTTTTTCTGTTTTCAAAGGTTCCCCTTGCTCTCTTCTACTGGGTTCCTGGCCCCCTCCTCTTCCCTTACACCCCTCCCTCCTCTTGACTGGGCTGGAACTGTGCCCTGACTTGGGGGCAGATCCCTGGCTAGGCTCGTGGGGCCTGTCTGGGCTGGGGTTGCTGGGAAGCCCAGTCCAGGGTCTGAGGCTCCGGACCCTGCCGGTGTCCTGTGCATCCAGATGGGCCTGAGAGCCAGGTCTGATGAGGTCTGGGCTGGAGACCCAGCAAAGTTGGCTCCCCAGCTGAAGCAGCATAGCCGCTGGTTCTTGAGGTTCATGATGATTCTGCTCCTTTTGTTGACTACTTCTTTCCCCTGGTCTGGACTGGACTGAACCAAGATTGGGCTGCTTCTTAGCTGATGCACATGCTGCCTTTTTTGGAAAGGAGGAGAGATGGTTGGGGGGTGGCTGGCAACCTCGTCCTGGTGGGGACTTGGCTGGAAGGGTGGGGCCGCCCCTTGGTGACCATGCTCCCCGGAGGGCTCTTCTCCTGCCCTACCCCCGGAAGCCTTTTGAGGATGAGGTGTGGGGATGAGGAGGGAGAGAGCTTGGGGCGGGAAAGGGAATTTGGGCCTAAATTGTGGAGGAAGGATTTGGGGGAGCTGAAAGGCTCCCAGGGGCCTCTCCCACCTTTTCCATTAGGAGTACCTTTTACCCCTGACGAACTGTATCCTGCCCTTTGCGCAGAGTGGCAGACAGACAGACTGGAGGCAGGAGGAGGAGGAGGTCTGAGGTTGGTGATCCCTCCTGTGGAGGGGATGGGGGAGTGAGAGCTTTGTTCAGAGGGACTGGGCAGTGCCCACGGCTCAGTCACACTGGCATTGCCTTCGTGAAGGTCAAGTTTTCCTCTGGCTCAGGAGGGGAGGCAAGGACAGATGACAGTGCTGGAGGACTGGCTTTTGGAGAGGTGCTGGGGCATGAATGACTGGCCCCTGCCTCCCTGTCTTCCCAGTTTTAGAGATTCTTTGGGGTTAGCTCTAATGCCCGTCTGCCTTCCGGGGGCTGTGAGGCACAGAGCAGGAGCCCAAGAAATATTTGTGACTTCCCCCTGGAACTCAACCAAATACTCCATCCCTTGGGCACACCCACTAGGAAGCTGTTTCCTCTGCAAACTGCGAATAGCCTTTCTGGACAGTGGAGGCTCCTGAGGATGTCCCAGTAGGTCAGAACTCAGGGAGCTGGCTTGGCCTGGACCTCGCCCACAGGAGTTGGAGCGAAGGAATCGGCCTGCTTCCTGACTCTCCTGAGAGTGGAGGTGATTCTGGGTTTTCACAGGCTTTCACGGGGAGTCAGGTGGGTTGGATTTGGGGCCCTGGAGCCCAGCACACCATCTCTCCATCCCTTGACTCATTCATTCATTCATTCATTCAACCATCCTTTGGTAAGTGCCTGGTCTGGGCCAGGAATGGCTACAGTCTGGGAGGAGAGGCAGACAGAAATACGTTGATACAGTGGCCAGCATAATACTAGAAATATTACAGAGGCAGCCCAGAGGAAAGAGGCATTAGCTGTGGGTGAACGTGTAAGGGGTGGTCAGCGTGTGTTTCCTGGAAGAGGAAGGGTTAGAAGAGTCAGTGCCAATGAGTCCAGAGGCCTGAGTTCTGGGCCTGTCTCTGTCATGGGCAAGTGACTGGCTTTCCCAGCCTCAGTGGGTATCCCTCTCTTTGCCAAGGAGGGTAGGGGTAGGGGTAGGGGCTGGCTCCCATGGCTTCTGTGCCTTTATAGACCCAGGTGCTTCACTGTCTAGCTGCCCTCATTCTGTGTGGGATTGCCGGACTGTCTCCCTGTGAGGCTGGAGACCATCTCCTGCTTCTTTCCTCCTAGCACAGTGCCTAGCATTGAGTAGGTGTGATAAATGTTCAGTGGTGTAAACAGCTGAAAGGCTTCACCATCCCTTTGTCTGTGTAACCACGCCTCCCCGCCCCCCTTCCTGCTAACTCCTCCTTATCCTTTGGCCTTCCTTGATGGCTGGGCCACACTCGCAGCGCCTGGCTGGTTTAAATACTCCCACTACCCTGCTGTAGCCTGACCACACTTCTCTCCCCACCCTCCTAACTTGTCTTGTTCACTCCTGTGAACAGTTCTGAGCAGAGTGCCTGGCATGTAGTAGATGCTCACTAAACGCTTCTTGACTATAGATGATGGTTGGGTTTTGTGTTTGAGTCGAACTCATGTGTCTGGGTTGAGGGTGTGTCTCTGCCTGGATCCAGCTCACCCTGCTGTAGCTCACCTCTCGCCACTTCCCGCCTCCGGTCCTAGATCCAGCCAGGAACACTCAGCAGGCTCTAGATGTCGTGTTCTCTCCCCTCCAGGCAAACGTGCTGGTCCTTCTCCCTGGAATGCTCTCTCTCCAACTGCCACTCTTCCCCAGCAGTCAGCTCAGGCAACACCCTCTCTGGGGAGCCTTCCCTGACCCTACTAGTCTAAGTCTAGTGCTTCTTCCATGTTCCCGTAGGGCCGGGGCTCCCCCAAGCAGAGCTCCGGGCTCTCAACAGCCAGTTGTAATTGTTGCCTTGGCATATCCCCCGCAGACTGTCTGATTCCCTGTCATCACCCCAGAGCCCAGCCCAGGCCCTGCACCGAGCAGGGGCTCCGAAACTGTCGGCAGCACAGCAGGTAACGCTGATAGTCACACACGTCCCTACTGACTGTAGCTCTTGCTTCCTTGTAGGGAGGCAGCTTCCATGGAGCAAAAGGAATGCCAGGACCCTGCCCAGACAGATGTGGGCCAGCCTCAGCACCGACAGCCAACTCGCAGATAGCAGAGCCGTCCGCAGGGTAAGGACTGGGCCCCCACCCTCCAGGCCAGCCACGCCTGAGCAGGTGCCTGGAGGGCAAAGGGTGGTGTCTCTGTCCCTGCAGCCCTTTGCTCTTCTCTATGGAAGGCCTGGGCTTCTAGGGCAGAGATGCCGGAAAACAGAATTCTTCCTCCTTCTCCTGACTCAGTGGCCAGCTGAGTAGAACGTGGTTGCCATACTCAGGCTGGCGTGAACTTGTATGGCGAGCCCCTGGTTTTTGTCACTCTGGGTGGTTGTTCATGCTGTCTCGTGACCATACTTCCTGAGGTATGTTCTGTGGAGCACCAGTTTCTTTGGTCACAGTGGTCAGGTGACTCTGGGAAAAATACCTTGTCGTAGTCTGTGCTGCAGGACTTCTCAGAGCCTTGAAGGATGGCTCAGAGCTCACTGAGAGCATGGCGAGTCTCTGAGAGGGGGCTAGCGAGTCGTGTTTCCCCACACTTATTTGATCACGTGGACGTCTTTGGGGACAGGGGTTCCTCGGCCTGTGCTTTGGAAAACAGTTTCCAAAGGCAGGAGCGTGCACTGGTTAGGACCCAGACTTTGTAGTCAGACCTGGGTTTGAGTCCCAGCTGTCACGTTCTCGACAAGTGATTGTGGGCCAGTCACTGTACCTCTCTGAGCCTCAGTTTCCTCATCTATGGAAAGAGGATAATATTAGCACCTTGCCTCCCTTTAGGGTATTTTGAAGATTAAATATGTTGATATAGGGAAGGTAGCACAGGGTGTCCTAGAACGTGTTCCCTAATCATAGCAGGTGTATGTATAAGCTGCTTAATAATTTGTAAAACAAACCTTATCAGTGACCTCTTTGGTCATTTGCGGAACCTCAGGGAGTGGCCTTGATCCCCCGTTTACAGACATGGAAACTGGGGCTCAGAGGGAGGAAGCAACTTGCCCAAACTCATCGGGAAGAAGGCAGGGATGTGGGACCTGAGCCAGGTCCTGGAATCCTGGGCTGGGGTCCTTTGTTCTGTGTCCGAGGGCTCCCTGCCTCCACCTCTCCCATCTAGGCTTTTTTTTTTTTTGGCGGCTGCGTTGGGTCTTGCTGTGTGTGGGCTTTCTCTAGTTGCGGCGAGTGGGGGCTACTCTTCATTGCAGTGCGTGGGCTTCTCATTGTGGTGGCTTCTCTTGTTGTGGAGCACGGGCTCTAGGCGCACAGACTTCAGTAGTTGTGGTGCGTGGGGCTCAGTAGTTGTGGCTCGCAGGCTCTAGAGCACAGGCTCCGTAGTTGTGGCGCGTGGGCTTAGTTGCTCCGAGGCATGTGGGATCTTCCCGGACCAGGGATCAAACCCATGTCCCCTGCTCTGGCAGGTGGATTCTTAACCACTGCACCACCAGGGAAGTCCCTATAATGTCTTGATTTTAATGTCATGTAGAAAGTGAGAGTCTCCCTTGATCTCTATCTCCAGAGATTTGAGTGAGGAGGGGTAGGTTCTCCCACATGTACTTTTACCATTTGCTTAATTTCCTAAAACCAAGTCCTGTTAGATCTGCTGGTTTGCAGCTTGCTCTTGTTTCGTTTAATGGTCTGCCCTGGACCTCTTTCCCAGGCGAGGGTAGAGCTGTGGGTGAGTCCTGTCAGCTGGTCCTGACATGCTTCCGTTCCTCCCGCCCCCACTGCCCCCCTGGCTCCCCATTCTGGGGTTTGTGAGCTGTTTGTCGGGGCATTTTCAGCAGCAGAGGGGGGTGGGAAGTGCCTGATGTGTAATTTTGTTGACTATCCTGTTTACTGGGACAAGGTCAGCAAACCCCAGCCCTGCCCTGTAGGAGTTTCCTGTTGGTTTTGAGGAACTCTTACCTCCCCCCGCAAGAGGGGAAGCCTGAGCCGAGGTCTCTGGCCAGTGATGAGCAGGAAGCAGCAGGTCCTACTTATCTGAGATCAGAATTCCTCCTCTGTGCCAGGGAGGAATGGCATGGGCCAGCCTGAGAGGTTTTGGCCTCCAGGTTTTGGCCCTCCTCTGTCTGCCTGAGGCAGGGGCTGCTGTGTTGCATTGGCCTGAGCCTGGCCCTGAGTCCGTTCACCTGGCTGTCCTGGTGGACGGCCCGATCTTGGTCCCCCTGGACGCTCCTCTCAGGTTTTAGCCTTGAGGGTGGACAGGTGAGGTGACGGGGTTGGGGGCAGTGGGGGTGTTGCCCTGGGACCTGGGTCTAGAGATGCTCTGCTGGGGTGTAGACACCTCAGGCTGGGTTTCGGCAGGAGGAACCCCCAGCCTGGTAGCCTGGCTCGGCAGGGACCACCCTGGGAGTGAGGTCTGTGCAGAGGTGCGTCCCTCGGCTCGCGATGTTCAGCTCTCCGTCCGGACCCTCTCCCTGTCCCCTGTTTCTTTCTCCCAGTCTTTGCTGGAGTCTTTTTCCTTCTGGCACAGGCCGCTTCCTGTGGGAGCCCGGGAGCTGGCCTCTCGGTGGACGATGCCCTGCTCGCCCTCCTTCCAGCGGCAGAGCCTTCACGTCCACGGTGGCTGCGGTCCGAGCCCAGGCGGCGCGCCGGTCACGGTGAAGTTTGCCATCTCACCCACCATCGCCTCCTGGGTGAGGTTGTGTCACTTTTACAGGCGAGCAGACCAGGGCTTGAGGCACGAGGGCTCCGCCCAGAGTCGTACAGTTCAGGTGGCAGGGCCGGGATGTGAACCCGGGTCTCTTTGCCTTGGCAGCCTGTGCTCTTTCTACCCCACCTTCCGTTTGTCTCTTTCTCTAGGTTCTTGGGCTTCGGGGTGCTTCAGAGTCTCCCGAGAGCTTGTTCAAAATGCTGGTTCCCCTGGACCCATCACCGCAGGCCTGCAGAGTCCGAGTTGGGGGGTGGGCCCAGGAACCTGCACTTTGAAGACAATCCGCAGGCCGTCGTGAGGCTGGGGGTCTTCCAACTGTGCCGGCCAACACTGACCAGCGCGTCTCTGTCGGAGCCGGTCCCCACCAGCTGCCGCCAGAAGGCTCGCCCTTGGTGTGGGAGCAGGGCTGGGCTCCCTCAGGCCCTGGATTTCAGTGTGTATGTGCGAGCGGATGAGGTTTCTAGAACAGCTTTTACACCCAGCCACAAACATCTCCCTGTGCGCTTTCCCGACGCGTTTCTACTGCATCTCACATCTCGTAAAAAGTTCTTTGTTTAACCGTCTCTTGAGGACTTAAAACCTCAAAATTAAATAGACACTGCGATACAGCCTCGTGCTGGGAGCCGTGTTCCACTGGAGTAAAAGTGGCTGTAAAATTCCATGGCTCTCACATGGCACCTGGGCACCCTCAGAGGCGCCACTGCCAACCTCATGCCCCCGGCAGAGTTGGCCTGTTGGCAAACGTGCTGACTGGGTGGGGCGGCATAGGAATCCTTCTGTCACAACTCCCGGCTGGTGCCCTGGGTCAGGATCCCTGGGGGCAGCCCCCCACCAGCCCAGAGAGCCAGGCAACAGACGGCTTACCCTCGGCCAGGCCCCCTTGGTCCCAGTCCCCTTGGATCTCAGCAGATGAGTCTGCGGCCTCCCTTGGGTGCTCCTGCCCCCTTTTCGTACGCTGTCTAGGAAAGCGGCGCTGGTGTTCAAAGCAGATCAAGGCCTGTCTTCAAGGCCCTTCTGCCCACCATGGGCCCAGACCCAGCACCTAGCTTCCGGGCTCAAACCCAGAGCTGGGCTCCCCCGCAAAGTTTCCTGAGTATGGCCTGCTAGAGTTCCCTGCAGAGACCTTGATTCCATGTACCCCTCTGGAAATGGGGGTCTTGTCCCAGGAAGCATTTCCAGGGTTCTCTGTGTGCCCAGGTAGGTCCAGGAGACCTGCTGGCCTTTGAGACAGGTGGGCACAATGGAAAGGCAGACCTGGGTGATCTTCCCCACCATCTTCTTCTAGCTGTGTGGCCTTGGGCAGGTCAGTTAACCTCTCTGGGCCTCAGATTTCACACCCCTAAAGGGACTGATAAAACCTCCCATGATGGTAACAGCAGCTGACGTTACAGAGTCTTGCTGCGTGGCAGGCCCTGAGCCAAAAGCTTTCCGTGGGCCGCCTCGTTCAGTCCTCTCCACTGCCCTACCAGGAGTAGACTCAGCGGCCACTTCATGGATGAGGAAACCAGAGCCCTGGGAGGGAAGTGACTTTCCCAAGGTCACATGCTGGTGAAGTGGGGAGCCGCCGTACCTGTGTTCCTGGAAATTGGGCGCCGAGGCCCAGGAAGTGCCAGGCGCAATGCTGGCCGGCAGTCCACGTCAGTGACCCGGAGCTCATGTCAGTAACACGCCAGCCTGGTGGGGTGAGGGGATGGCCTGAGCCTCAGGCCTGGCCTGCTGCCTGTGAGTGCTTGGCTCGGGGAACCATTGCGGGAAGCCCCAGGTGGGTGTCCTTCACCTGTCACCCTTCCCCCCCACCCCCGCCAGGCCACCTGTACCCTTGCAAGTTTGCATGAGGAGCATGAGGACCAACCTGTTTGGGAGGCCCAGCCCACATGGAGAGGAGTTTGGAACGGAAACTTGTTCCCTCCCCCCTCCCACCCTGGGCGTCTCTCCTCTTCTTTCCCCAGAAAGTGAGGGTGTGCCCTTCTACGCAGGGTGCATGGAGCCAGGTGGTGCCCCCAGCCCGCACTCTCCCCGGCTGGGTGTGGGGACCTCCAGGGCAGTGCCTGTGCTGGGGCGGGTGCGGGCCGTGTGCACCAGAGCGGGCCCTCTCCTCCCCTCCTGCTCTGGGGGCAGAAGAGGCCCCAGGGTGCTGACCAAGGAGCAGATTCACAGGCCCAGAGCACTCCCAGGACAAGCCCCGTGACCCAGTGTCTTCCTCCAGCCTCTTGGGTGTGGCCCTTCCCCCTTCCCTGGGGGAGCCTTGGAGGGACAGCCTCCCCAAGGTACCAGGAGGGGCGAGAGGTGGGGTGAGGGGCGCAAGCCTCCTACCTCCCCTCCCTCCCGCCTGGGAAGTTTTCCCAGCCTCTCTATTTGGGCTATAACAAAAGGCTCTCTGTGCCCTGTTTACCCACAGCCTAGCCTGCCTGCCACGGCTCAGGTGTGAAAGCCAAATCTCTGCAGGCCAGCATAGGGGTGGAGCATGCTTGGGTGGTCGCCCAAGGGGGCAGCGTGTCATTTCTTTGACTTCTTTCCCCATCTGTGAGAAGCTGCAGGAGGAAATCAACAACGTGGACCAGGCTGGACACCTGAGGGGTGGTTCTGCGAACCGCTCACCAGCTCTCTGTCTCTGTCCTGTCCTGGGGTCCTGAGCCTGGGCTCCAGAAGTTCAAGGCCATTGAGTATGGTCTCTGAGTCCTGGGAGGTCCTGGGGGCCTTGGGGAAGCTTGGAGGTATTTGTGCTTGTGGCTTAGCGCTCTCCTGGGTGTCTTCCCCCACTAAATTCTGGGTGGGTTTCTGCAATGGCATGTGGGTTAGGATAAGTGTAGTGCACCTTCCTCTGTGCCAGGCCTTGGGTTGTCCCATAATATGTGCATTATGTTATTTTTAATTCTCACAATAAGCCTCTGAGGTACTGTAATATTCCCATTTTACAGGTGAAGAAACTGTGGCTTAGAGAAGAAAAGTCATTCGTCCCGGGGTCTGAGCTCACTCACCCTGAGGTTTTGCTTCCCTGCGCCCTGTCGAAGCGTGTGTGTTACCTGGGTAGGGCAGGCAGGGGCAAGCTAACCTTTTTCTTACATGATAGATGGCAGGTACTTCTCGTAAACTCTTTTACAATATTTAGAAACGACTCAGTGAGGGAGGTCTTTTGTTTTTTTCCCAAGTCTTTTTTTCTTCTCACAAAAGTAGCAAATTTAAGTACCACATACTGGAATCATGAAGTAGTTGTCGTTTTGTGACATTTTATACTGTTTTATCATGCATGATACATCATATATTTTATATGCTGGTCAACATCTTTTATTTTATTATTACTTAATATCCCTTGGACATCTTTTGGGTCACTGTATACAGATCTGTGAGGTAGGTAGCACTGTTCTTATTTTAAAGTTGCAAAAACAGAGGCTTGGGCTAAATAATTTGCCTGGAGTCATGGAATTATTTCATGCTTGAGCTGGATTTGAACCCGTGTCTCCCCAGTTCTGAAGCTATTGCTCTTCACACTCCCCGAGGTCTGCCTGCCGCCACGGGGAGGAGAGGGGCTCTCTGGGTTGCCCTAGTTCTGCTGCAGGAACCTGGTCCTGCTTCTCTGCACCTTCGTGTGCTGCACAGTGGGAAGGATCTAGCTGCATCCTACGCACTTCTGCATCTCCCTGGGGCAGGGCAGGACCAGGCAGGGGTGATGCTGAATTCTGCAGTGTCCTCAAAGGCCGCAGGTGCCTCTGCGCCAGCCAGGTGCAGGCCAGTTGGAAGGAGGACCTGAATCTGCTGCCCTGGCGATCATCTAGTAGAGGCTGCCACCAGCTGAGCCCAGCAGGTGTGAGGACCAGAGAGAGGAGCAGCCAGGAGTAGAAACAGATGCTTGTTCCGGTAAATTTTGTATGAAATAGTTTAAGCACACATGAAAGTTATAAAACTAGAGCAGATATCTTTGTACCCAGGACTCAGCTTTGTGCAACTTTCATGTTTGGCAATAATTGCTTCAGAGAGAGAGAGAGAGAGAGAGAGAGAGAGAGAGACACACACACACACACACACACACACACACACACACACACACACCCCAGGTGAAATTAGCATCTTGGTTTTGGGGCTCTCCATGCATGTGTTTATTTATTTAGGGCTGCATTGGGTCTTCGTTGCTACACGCGGGCTTTCTCTAGTTGCGGTGAGCGGGGGCTACTCTTCATTGTGGTGCGGGGGCTCCTCATTGCGGTTGGCTTCTCTGGTTGCGGAGCACGGGCTCTAGGCGTGAGGGCTTCAGTAGCTGTGGCACATGGGCTCAGTAGTTGTGGCTCACAGGCTCTGGAACGCAGGCTCAGTAGTTGTGGCACATGGGCTTAGTTGCTCCGTGACATGTGGGATCTTCCCGGACCAGAGCTCGAACCCGTGTCCCCTGCATTGGCAGGCGGATTCTTAACCACTGAGCCACCAGGGAAGCCCCCGTGCATGTGTTTATACCTTCACTACACTTGGATATGTACATTACAGAAAACCTTATATAAGGTATGTATTATTCTATAGCTTGTTTTTGGGTTCAACCTTGTTTTGGGGTCTGTCCATGTTGGCACGTGTAGCTAAAGTTCACTAACTTTACTGCTTTAGCATTTCACCGGATGCTTAGAGCAATTTATATTTTCTCCTGTTGACGGACATCTAGGTTGTTGATTTTTTGCTATTAGGAACAGCTCCGGAGCGATCATTCTTGCCTGTGGCTTCATGCGTATGTGTAAAGTGACTCTAAGATCTTTCCCTGGGAGCAAAATTGCTCCGTCGTTGGAGGATGTATACATACATTCTATCTCCTCATTTAAGAATTCAACATTTTTGCCAATCGCAAGGGAGAGAAATGGCATGTGACTGTCTTAATTTGCATTCCCCGATTAGTAATGAGATTAAGAATTGTTTCATCCATGAATTTCCTTTTGTATTTTTCTCCCATAAATTGTCTAGCCATATGTTTTGCCATTTTTTGCCTGTTGGATTGTCTTTTTCATATATTTGTAGCAGTTCTATATTTGTTCTGGATATTAATCCTTTGGTAGTTATACCTATTGCAAATATCTCCTCCAGGTCTGTGGTTTCTTTTCGTTTGTTTATTATTATGTCCTTTGATGTGCTTTTGCATTTTAACTTTAATGTGATCAATAGATCAATCTCTTCCTGTAAGGATTTGTATTCTTTGTGATAAGAAATCCTTCCATGTCTTAAAGACATCGAGATGGTCTCTTAGATTTTTCTTTTAACACTTTCAAGTTTTACTTTAGGTCTTTAACTCATTGGAATTTATTTTCCTGTAAGGAGGTAGATGGGGCTATGCTTTTTTCATGTGAGTAACTAAGCCAGCTCCTTTCATGGACACCCATTTTTTCCCCCGAACCTGCATAGCCGACCCTGTCATGTCTAAGTTTCCAGAAATTTCGCGGTCTGTTTCTAGACTCGCTCTTCCAGTCCTCCGGTCCATCCATCCATCCCTATATCAGCACCACACTGGCTGAATTCCTAGAGCTTTATAGTAAGTCTCCTCCCACGTTATTCTTCCGAATTGTTTTAGCTATTCTTGATCCTTTGGCATCTTGATTTTTTTTTTTTTTTTTTTTTTTTTTCCGTACGCGGGCCTCTCACTGTTGTGGCCTCTCCGGTTGCGGAGCACAGGCTCCGGACGCGCAAGCTCAGCAGCCATGGCTCACGGGCCCAGCCGCTCCGCGGCATGTGGGATCTTCCCGGACCGGGGCACAAACCCGTGTCCCCTGCATCAGCAGGCAGACTCTCAACCACTGCGCCACCAGGGAAGCCCTGGAATCTTGATTTTTTAAAATCTTTTTTCTTAATTACCTGAGTAACATATGCTTATAATAGAAAATAGAGGTAAGTTTGGGGTGAAAAAAGATTATAAACAGCTAATCTCACCGCCAATATTTTTCAAATATACGTCTAAGTTATTGCAGGAGGCTTATTACTCTATCACAGTTTTGTTACCTACTTTTTGCATTTAACATATTTTGTCATGTCATCAAGTGTTTTGCTCTAACATGTTTTCATTATTTCATAGTATTCCATCATCTGATCATTTAATAGGTATTTAACCAATCACCCAGTAACAGGCATCTAGATTGTTTCCAGTTTTCCTGGGGTATAAATAACACCGTGATGAATGTTCCTGTGACTAAACCTTTGTCCCAGAGTCTTTCCCTGACAATTGCCAACCTCCCTCCTACTTCCTCTCCCTCCTGGCTCAGCCCAGTTCAGCAAACCTTTACTCTACCTTCGGTATTCTGGGCTCTGCACAGAGACTGGGATGAATCTGGAGTGGTCCCCATCCTGTAGGGCTCCCAGTCTACCCCCATCCCCACCCCTTGGTGGTCTCTTGGTCATGAGCTTTACCTGGTACAGCCAGGGTGAACCCCACCTCACTGGTAGGTGTCAAGCCCTGACCTCCAGGAGGGCAAGTCTGTAGCTTTAAACAATGCATCTGTTTTGGAAGAAGGAGGATTAGCTGGACTGGAGCTCAGAGGACAGCAGGGCATGGGGCCTTTTTGTCTTTCTCAGCCACCTCGATTTCAACCCTTTAATCTTTGCCCTCTATTCAGGATCCTCTGCAAATTCTCCATCTCTTGGGGCAGAGATCTGATCGGACCCGACTCCCCATCACCCTCCCGAGATTGCCCTCTGAGAGCCACAAAAGAACACCTGAACTCTCCACCTGAGAGCTTATTTTTTTCTTTCTTTTCTTCTAGACTCTATTTATTTTAAATTCTGTACTACTTTTCAATCACAAAGGTAAGGCATGCTGGTAAAAATTCCAGTTCCCTTTCATCCTGCCTCCTATTCCCACTCTAAGAGGGAGCCGTTCCCCAGGTTGGTCAGGGTTTATCAGCATGGGATTGTATTTATTTATTATTCTGGATCTCGCTTTTTTCCAAAATGGCATTACATACAGAGCTCCTTTATTCTGCTGAAAAGGCCCTGTTGTATTCTAGAGGCTTCTTTAAGGGACCAGGATCTGCTTTCTGCGCGCCTCCTTTGTGCCTGGCCCCACCTAACTCTGCCCCTTTGCCAGCTGTCAGGGCAGGTGTCTTGGGTGCTTTTCCTTCTTCCATTTCCTTCCTTCGTGCTCAGGTTCTGCGCTCTTTTCATCTACCCATCGACTGCCTGTTGAAGTCAGGATTGCTGTCGGGGGCCAGGTCTGCATCTGTCTTAGCCTCATTCCACAGATGGGGGAACTAAGGCTTGGAGAGGTGAAGTCATCTGCCCAGCATCACTCCATTGCTGAGTGGCAGAGCCCAGGCTGGCCCGGCTGGCCCTCTCCCTCCAAGCTCCCATCACTGTTCTTCCTTGCTCTCCACCTGCCTGAGATCCCCGCCACAGGCTGTCGGGGAAACCTCACTCCTGTGACTTCCTGATAGTCCTGAGAGCTTGGCAGGGCATCTGTTACCATGTGCATTTTATGGATGGGTAACCAAGTCTTGGCTGCTGGAGGCGCCTCTCCCTCCCTGTTGGCTGTAGGCAGGGACTGCCAGGACCAGGGAGTGTCTGTGGTGGTGCCAGTGGGAAGGGAGGTGTCAGGGTGGGCAGAGGCCTGGATCACTGTGCCCCCTGGTACCTTGACCACCTTATACAAAATGTGGGCACATCCATGACAGATTCTCTGTTCCCTTCCTGATGGGGAAACTGAGGCCCCAGGAGAGAAGCTGTTGCACACCTCTGCTAGGGGCAGTCCTGGCTGTGGAGGACCGGAGGTCTCAGTGCAGGGAAGGGATGAATGCACTGCCTACAGGAAACTTCCTGAAAAGGGAACTTTCCGTAACTAGGAAAACAGGCCCCTTTTCCCTTATGGTGCTTTCTTGACCACCCCCAGGTGTGCCCTGGGGCAGCTGTCAGCTGGGACCTGCTCCATCTGAATGGCTTCCTGGAAGGGCTACTTGTCAGTGCTCCACCCCAGCACTGGGTTTGAAGGTGGCCTCTAATCCCTGACAGGCAGTGTGAAGTTGGGCACGTGACTTCTCTCCCCAAGCCTCAGTTTCCATATCTATAAAATGGGCATGAGGAATATTATTCAGCCTAGAAAAGGAAGGAACCTCTGGCACCTGCTAAGACATAGATGAACCTTGAGGACATTATATTAAGTGAGAGAAGCCAGTCACAAAAAGACAGATATTGTATAATTCTACTTATATGAGATACCTAGAGTAGTCAAATTCATAGAGATAGAAAGGAAAATGGTGGTTGCCAGGGGCTGGGGAGGTGGGAATGGGGAGTCGTGTTCAGTGGGGACAGAGTTTCAGTTCTGCAAGGTGAAAAGAATTCCGGAGATGGATGGTTGGTGATGGTTGCGCAACAAAGTGAGCGTGCTTAATGCCACTGAACTGTTATGGTTAAAACACTAAAAATGGTTAAAATTGTAAATTTTATATTTTGTGTATTTTACCACAATAAAACTGTTGTGAGAAAAAAAGAAAGGGTGCCAAAACAGTGTGCACCTCTTGGGCTCCTGAGGATTCTGGGCTGGGCCGGGCCGTCATTCTCAGAAGGGAGCTGTTCCCCCCAGGGCCCTCAGGGGCGGGCAGGAACCCGGAGGGGGCCCAAAGCTGCCTCAGCTTCCTCCCTTGCCCCGCCCATCTGAAGCTGTGGCCCCGCCCACCACCGAGGCCCCGCCCTTCCCCACCCCACTTCTTCCCCATCCTTCCTCAGGTGCTCTCTTGATAGCTTTATTGAGCACCTGCTGTGTGCGGTAGACCCTTGTCCTCCAGCAGCATCTGGAGGAAGGGTTGAAGGTTGATGACACCAGCGCAGACTGCCGGCTGCCCTACTCTGTCCTAAGTGCTTTAGAAGCGTGGAGTCCCCTGGGCTCTTCCGGGCAGCCCTGCGAGGAATCTGCCCCTGGCATTTGTGAAGAACCTGAGGCTGAGAGCCAGGGAGGACCCTGCCCGAGGCCAAGGCAGCAGCAGAGCCCTGGCCTGCACACAGGTCACATGCTTTCGGCTGCTGGCTCCCCCCTGTCACCTCCACTCCAGAGGGGCTGCCCCGACCACCTGGCCGTCTCCTCTTGGAGGCCAGTCGTGGGGAAGGCGCGGTCCCTGGCACCCTGGGGACTAAAGCCTGGGCTTTGGCACCTGCACCTTCTTTCCAGATTTCCCCGAAAACGCCATCAGAGAGGGGCAGTGACTTGTCCAGAGTCCCACAGTGAATTGGTGGCAGAGGTGAGGCAGAAACACGGTGCAGCTAACGGGTGACCCCTCCCAGACAGGTCCCCCACATGAGGCCGGGCCTGCCCTTCTAAGCTGTGTGACCTGGGCCCCTGGCTCTGCCCCTCTGAACCTCTGAGGCCTCCTCGGCACAGTGGAATGGGCGCAGGCCTGGGCTGAGGAGGCACCAGCAGCCTCGGGGACCAGCACAGGACCGTCCCCTGCACGAAGCCCTTCTCAGCAGGGAGGTGGCATCCATCTCTCCTGCCGTAGCCATGGCTGCCCCCTGCCCTGACTCGAGTCTAGTTATTTGGACACTCCTCTGTCTCTCCCACCCCTCCCCACAGGCTCACACTGGCCCGAGAGCCCCCTGAGGCAGGGGCCTTTTATTGGTCACATTTATTACCCATAGAGGAACGGGCCAGGGGCTGAACGGAGAGCTTAGAGCGTGCTTCGAGACAGGTGTTTGGGGGCCGGGGGGCGGGAGGAGCCAGACACGCTCAGTGGATGGGACTGTCTCCTACCTCTTGGAGCCTCAAGGTCCCTCACCTGTGACGGAGCTGTGGCCAGTTCCCACCTCAGACCCAGAAGGAGCTAGGAAGGCGACACAAGCAAAGCCCCAGGACAGCAGGGGCCGGGAGACAGCTCCTCAGCGGAGAGGCTGAGTGTTCTCCAGTACGCGACACCCCCACACCCCGAAACAGTGACGTGGCAACCACATCCTGCCTGGTCATCAGCTGCCCCCACCCCCAGCGTCTGGCATCCTGCCCTGGCAGTCTCATCCTGGACTCTCCAGGGGCAGGCTGTTGCACATTCTTGTGCCCTCTGTCCTGGCCCCTCCTATCTTCTGGTCCCCAGTCTTTGGGCGCCTGCCTGGATGTGGACTCTGGGAGCCAGGAAGGGAGGGAGGAGTGTCGGGGTGTCTTTCAGCTGGGGGCCGGCTGCGTGATTCAGCAAGCCCTTCCTGGATGGCTGCTTGCCCAGGAGTGTGGGTGGTGTGAGGGGCCAGCTGGTCATTAGAGGGCCCGGGCCTTCCTGTGGGGCAGGCTCTCACCCTGGCCTGTGAGTCCCGGCCTCACCAGGAGGGCTGACCCCGGGGCTGGAGCTGCCGGCTCAGGGCAGGTGGTAGTGGTGTCTGCTGGCCTTGCGGTGACCTGAGCTCTGGGAACCCCGGGGGTGCAGGGAAGCTGAACTCCTGGGCTCCATCTCTTGGCTCTGCCCTGCGTGGGGTCTTGGGCAGGTGGACAGCAAGCCTGTGCAGTGGTGAGAATCCGAGTGGGGAGGTGGAGGGACAGGCCTGAGTTGGATCTCGGTTCTGGCCCTGAGTAGTAGAGTGACACTGGGCGGGTGACTCTCCCCTGAGCCTCAGTCGTCCCATCTGTGAAATGGGGCCAAAGATAGACCCTGCATCTGGATGTCAAAGGGACCTCACGAGGAGGATTCCATGGTAAGGACCAGCCTGGTGCCTAGCACATGTTCTCTGTTGAGCACCGCTATTCCCTCAAGGGGTCTAGGTTTGCTTTCCTCCTGTCCTCACCCATCCCGGCGTGCCCGAGGAAGATGAGATGGGAAGCATCTGGTGTTTGCAGGGAGGCCCTGTTTTATGAAGTGTTTGTTACTATTGTCACTATTAATATTATAAATAATCAAAATAATGTGGCCCCGTCCCATAACCTGGGCACCCTTGTGCCTCTCCCAACAGAAACAGACCCATTTGTCAAAACACAGGTATTTAGGGACTTCCCCAGCAGCCCAGTGTTTAGGAATCTGGGCTTCTACTGCAGGGGGCACGGGTTTGATTCCTGGTCAGGGAACTAAGATCCCGCATACTGCGCGGCACAGCCAAAAAAAAAAAAGTGAGTTCATACTAAGCCCCCTTTTCTGCATTTGGCTTTTCTCACTTTTTGAATAAATCTCTTCGCTTTTCTCACACTTTGAATAAATCTCTTCGGACCACTGGCGCAGCTTCGTGGCAGCTGGTTCTGAGTGAACTGGAAATTTTTAACTAGCCCCTCTGCTTGGTCTGATCATTAACAGGATGGGGTCTAGACAGGAATTCAGGAATGCTCCTGCTGAAACGTGGGGGTCCCTGTGAGGCTGCTTTCGCAGTCTGTCAGCGTGACCTGGATCTCAGTGCTCAGCCTTCCTGTCTATGGAATGGGGAGGCTGCCTGCCTTCCCTCTGGTGGTTTCCCAGCCACCTGGTGAACCATATGGTTTCTGGGCAGAGGCCGATCCGTGGGCCGGCCCATGAGTGTTGCCCAGCTAGTGTGACTCACAGCTAGACTTGAGGTAGAATTTTGGACAGTGGGTCCACTGTCTCCTGCCTCTGACCCCCGGGTTTCAGAAAGCCAGGCCACCCTGCAGTAACCCCCTCCCGTGGGTCCCTTTCAGGTTGAACCATGATTCCGGTGACAGAGCTCCGCTACTTTGCGGACACGCAGCCAGCATACCGGATCCTGAAGCCCTGGTGGGACGTGTTCACCGACTACATCTCCATCGTCATGCTGATGATCGCGGTTTTTGGCGGCACGCTGCAGGTCACCCAGGACAAGATGATCTGCCTGCCGTGTAAGTGGGTCACCAAGGACTCTTGCAACGACTCGTTCCGGGGCTGGGCAGCCCCCGGCCCAGAGCCCCGCTACCCCAACTCCACCATCTTGCCGACCCCCGACGCTGGCCCCACGGGCATCAAGTACGACCTGGACCGGCACCAGTACAACTATGTGGACGCCGTGTGCTACGAGAACCGCCTGCACTGGTTCGCCAAGTACTTCCCCTACCTGGTGCTTCTGCACACACTCATCTTCCTGGCCTGCAGCAACTTCTGGTTCAAGTTCCCTCGCACCAGCTCGAAGCTGGAGCACTTTGTGTCCATCCTGCTCAAGTGCTTCGACTCGCCGTGGACCACGCGAGCCCTGTCGGAGACGGTGGTGGAGGAGAGCGACCCCAAGCCGGCCTTCAGCAAGATGAATGGCTCCACGGACAAGAAGTCGTCGACGGTCAGTGAGGACGTGGAGGCCACCGTGCCGATGCTGCAGCGGACCAAGTCCCGGATCGAGCAGGGCATCGTGGACCGCTCGGAGACGGGCGTGCTGGACAAGAAGGAGGGGGAGCAGGCCAAGGCGCTGTTCGAGAAGGTGAAGAAGTTCCGGACGCACGTGGAGGAGGGGGACATCGTGTACCGCCTGTACATGCGGCAGACCATCATCAAGGTGATCAAGTTCATCCTCATCATCTGCTACACTGTCTACTACGTGCACAACATCAAGTTCGACGTGGACTGCACCGTGGACATCGAGAGCCTGACGGGCTACCGCACGTACCGCTGCGCCCACCCGCTGGCCACGCTCTTCAAGATCCTGGCGTCCTTCTACATCAGCCTGGTCATCTTCTACGGCCTCATCTGCATGTACACGCTCTGGTGGATGCTCCGGCGCTCCCTCAAGAAGTACTCGTTCGAGTCCATCCGCGAGGAGAGCAGCTACAGTGACATCCCCGACGTCAAGAACGACTTCGCCTTCATGCTGCACCTCATCGACCAGTACGACCCACTCTACTCCAAGCGCTTTGCCGTCTTCCTGTCGGAGGTGAGTGAGAACAAGCTGCGGCAGTTGAACCTCAACAACGAGTGGACGCTGGACAAGCTGCGGCAGCGGCTCACCAAGAACGCGCAGGACAAGCTGGAGCTGCACCTGTTCATGCTCAGCGGCATCCCCGACACCGTGTTCGACCTGGTGGAGCTGGAGGTGCTGAAGCTGGAGCTGATCCCCGACGTGACCATCCCGCCCAGCATCGCGCAGCTCACAGGCCTCAAGGAGCTGTGGCTGTACCACACAGCCGCCAAGATCGAGGCACCCGCCCTGGCCTTCCTGCGCGAGAACCTGCGGGCGCTGCACATCAAGTTCACGGACATCAAGGAGATCCCGCTGTGGATCTACAGCCTGAAGACGCTGGAGGAGCTGCACCTGACAGGCAACCTGAGCGCCGAGAACAACCGCTACATCGTCATCGACGGGCTGCGTGAACTCAAGCGGCTCAAGGTGCTGCGGCTCAAGAGCAACCTGAGCAAGCTGCCGCAGGTGGTCACGGACGTGGGCGTGCACCTGCAGAAGCTGTCCATCAACAACGAGGGCACCAAGCTCATCGTCCTCAACAGCCTCAAGAAGATGGCCAACCTGACGGAGCTGGAGCTGATCCGCTGCGACCTGGAGCGGATCCCCCACTCCATCTTCAGCCTCCACAACCTGCAGGAGATCGACCTCAAGGACAACAACCTCAAGACCATCGAGGAGATCATCAGCTTCCAGCACCTGCACCGCCTCACCTGCCTTAAGCTGTGGTACAACCACATCGCCTACATCCCCATCCAGATCGGCAACCTCACCAACCTCGAGCGCCTCTACCTGAACCGCAACAAGATCGAGAAGATCCCCACCCAGCTCTTCTACTGCCGCAAGCTGCGCTACCTGGACCTCAGCCACAACAACCTGACCTTCCTCCCCGCCGACATCGGCCTCCTGCAGAACCTCCAGAACCTGGCTGTCACGGCCAACCGGGTGAGTGGCCCGTGGCGGGGGTGCTCCTGAGTGTGGAGTCTTCAGCTGTGCTTCCCAGGACCCCCTGGGAGGAGCTGGTTGAAAATACAGATTCCCAGGCCCCCGGACCAGACCTGCTAATTAGAATCTGTGGGGTTGGAATCTGTTCTGCCGCAGAACGTGGCAGGGTTCACCTGCCAGGAGGGATGGTGTGGTCAGGCGGGGCCTGTCCCCGAGGTGGCCTTGGGCGGGTTCCTTGAAGGCAGTGATGTGCATGGGCAGGAGGTCCACGGCCTGCCCTGCTCTCTCAGAGCTCGGTCGTGGGAGGTGGGGCTTAGCCTGGAGCTTGCAGTGTCTCTCTCAGCTTGTCCTGGACCAGATTTGGAGCCCAGGATGGGCCCACCAGGGACAGAAACTTTGTGGGTGACTGGTGCAACTCCCAGCGCCACTCACACCCTTTCCCCTCTGTGTTTTGAGGGTGGCAGAGGGCAGAGTTGGGCTTAGCTGGGGCTGGTTTGTTACCACTTGCCTTTCTGGAGAGGACATTGTGCGAACCGTTGTGGGCCCGCGGTACTGGAGGCCACGCCCGGGAGACGATCGAGACCTCTGGCGGCTCCTGTGCACCAGCCCCTTGCCCGTCTGGACAAGCCCCCCACCCGAGGGCCCCTCCGCGGAAGCAGGCAGGTGGGGGTTGAGGGCAGGTGGTCCTGTGGCCTTGTGGCCTGGCCTCTGCCATGGAAACAAAGCCACAGCTGCTGGGGGGACCTCCCCCTGCCCTGCCCATCCCTTCGGGGGCCCTGCAGGGAGGTTGATATCGGAAAGAACGTCTTTCCGGTTTGTTCCTACTCCGAGTGGAAACCCTCTTGCAGTGATGAGGATGGTATCAGGGTGGACACTCCCGCTGGGGGGGGATGGAAGTGAGGCTGGGGGGGATGGAAGCCCGTGGCCGGGGGCTGGGGCACTGAGGGAGATCCAATTCAGCCAGCACCTCTGCGCCTCTGTTGCCGGCAGCAGCATGAAGCCGCCCCGTGGGTTTATGGAGCTCCTGCTCTGTGTCCACCCTGCGCTGGGCACACCCTGCTCCCAGCATCCTGTGAGTCCTCCCGGCAGGAGCTCTCTCCAGCAGCCTGGAGGCAGGCAGCCCCTGAAATGTCCCGTTCTAGGAAAGGACGTGCCTTTTGCAGCATCACCCAGATTGGAGGGTCCAGGCACCCCAGACCTATGACCACCAGAACCCCTCCCGTCTTCCCTAAGCCTCTCTCCCTGTAAACCACAGAGATTTTGACAAATCCTTTCTCCCTCCCTCAGATTATACCCGTGTGCATGTGCGAGAACGTACAGGGCTGAAGGTCAGATCCCAGGCTGCTTCACTCTGCAGAATCCGCCTCCAGGGCCTGGGACAGGCCCACCGGTCAGGAAAATTGGCCTCCCGGGGAGCAGCCCCATTTGGGGAGCATAGGACAAACACACACCTCCTTTAGCATGTTGAGGGAGACCAAGTGGCTCCCCCAGAGCACAGTGCGGGGCCAGATTGCCCCTGGATTCGGGGCTGACTTGGGCATCCCAAGGACCCCTCGTGGTGCCCGCTCTGTCCCGGGAGCTGCGTGGGCACCAGGTCTTGATGGGCCTTCCCAGCCAGTGGAGGGTGGAGGGTGCGATTCCTGACCTGTCCCCACCCCAGGCGTGGCTGCCAGGTCATGCCTGTTGGCTGAGGTCACCGCTCAGGAAGAGCTGGGGGCAGGCACGCTGTCCTGAGGAAGGAGACCCTCTGACACCCAGTGCAGCACAGTGCTCAATCATGTCCCGTCCCCGCCCGCTGGAATGCCAGAGGCCTTTGTAGGAAAAAAAGTTCACTGGGGCCAGTCCTAGTCAGGCTCCTCCTTTTAGGCAGGAGCCCCCCTCCCTTCCTCCCTCTGGGCCTGGCGGTTCCTTGTGAGCCACCCCGGGCTATGGGCTATGTGTGAGTGGACAGGCAGGGGCGAGTGTGGCCCGGCTCAGGCCCTCGGCCTCTGTTTTGTCAGGTTTAAACTCATGTTAACAAATACCTCGATAAGTGGGCGTCCACTTGTTTGGTTATTCATTGGCTCATTGATTTGGTGAATGGTTTTTGAGCGCTCCTAGTGTGGAGCAGGGAGCTGGGAACCTAGGAACAAAGAAGCCCCCGGCCGCCCATCCTGAGCTCACCTCTCTCAGGGAAAGGCAGGCAACCAGCACTTAGCACAGTGGACGAGACTAGGCTGGGGCACAGAGGAGTGGCCTCAACCCGGACTTACCCAGGGCAGGCTGGCCTCCTGGAGGAGGGGACATCTCACCTGGCCCTGCAGGACAAGGAGGAATTAGCCAGGTGAAGAGGAAAGGGAGAGTCTAGGAGGCTCTGTCCACAGAGAGCTGAGAGCCCAGGGGGAGGAGCAGCGAGCTGAGCCCCTGGAATTTGGACTTTCCCCTGAGGCCAGGGCTTGAGGAGCATCCTGTTCTTCCCACTTGGTTTCAGATAATCTGTCTCACGTCCCTCCCCTCGACCCTCTGACAACAAGGACCTTGGCTCTTTCGTCCAGTGCCTGACGTAGAGCAAAATGTTCACCGAATTCCCACTGACTGAGCGACGAAGGAATATGCTGCCTTGGAATTTAGAGAGCTTGCTGCTGCTGCAACTCGAGGGTATTGGGGGTGGGGCGAGATGAGAGGTCGAGAGCTGATAGGAAGCCCGTGGGCAGCCTCGGGCGGGGGCGAGGCCTGGACTGGCAAGGGCTGCCAGGGATGGCGAGACGGACGGAGGTGGGGGAGACTTCGGGGGTGGAATCCACAGGACATGGGCGGGATTGGATGTGGGGAGAGAGAGGTCTGACGTGACTCGAGGTTTCTCACCTGGCTTGCCTGGGTAGCTGGAGGGTCACTGAAGCCAGGTGTGGGACAAGGCACAGGTTTTCAGAGAGGACAGCATAGGTCCCCTATTGGGACATCCAAGGGACCAGGTTGAGTCATCCCCCCAGGCTCCTGGGTGAAGATGGGTCCTCGATGAGGTCACGGGGTGAAAGGATGGAGGGAAAGGGAGTCTGGCTCGAGCCTTTGGGGTGGACGGCAAAGAGCCGGGCCAGGCAGGAGCGGGTGGGCACACAGCCCACGGGGGAGTCAGGTGAAAGGAGAACAGATGCATGTCCGGTGGATTAGGAGTGACCGCTCGTGGCTCTGGCCAGGTAGTTTCCAGGGTGGGCAGCGGCAGAAGCCAGATCACGGCGCGCCAAGGAGAGAGACAGCGTCTTTCCAAGGGGTTTGTTGGGAAGCCTGGAGAGGCTCCTGGGAGGGTTGTCTCTTTTTCAAAGACCGGGTGGACCTGACGGGTAGCCAGTGCTGATGGGGGAGCCGTTGAGGTCCCTGAGGAGGTGGGAGAGGGCAGGATTGGGGTGACGGGAAATGACTTCACACCTTCAGCGCACGAGCACACCTCACGAGTGGCCCGGGTGGGGCACTGAGCCACCGAAGGCACCTTCTTTTCTCTCCACGCGCCTGGAAAGAGCTCGCTGCTGGGCTGGGGGGTGCTCCGGGGAAGGGACGTGTCGGGGGGAGAGCTCCGATGTGAGCCCCAGCTCTGCTACCTGCTGGTCCAGCCTCTCCCGCTCCCTGGCCACTGTCTGCATCACCAGAGGAGGCCAGTGTCGGGCGCAGTGGGGTCTCTGGGAGGCTCTGGCCCCTCCATCCTGCCAGAGCCCACTTCCCATCTGCCCTCTCACCTTCATGTCCCTGCTGACCTGGAAGCCACCTCTGCCCCATACCTGACCACTGGGCCACGTTGTAGCCCCAGGTCAGGAGTCCCCTTTAAAACAGTCACAGTGTCCCTCATGGCATGGCCTCTGCCTTCTCAGCGGGAAAATGGGGACGGTGACAGAGCAAGCTCCCCGTCACCCTCACATGGGCTCGGGCCCAAGTCCCTTGGCTCCTGCCCTGCTGGAAGTGTCCCTCCTGCCCACCATATCCGAAGGAGGTGGTTGTAGGAAAATAGGCTGAGTAAGAGCTCGTGTTTGTAGCTGATTGCTCACAGGAGGGCGGGGAGGAAGCTGGCTTTTATGGGGCTCTTCCCGTGTGTCAGGAGACACCGCAGGTCCCCACCCAGGCTGCACCATCAACGCTGTGGACAGTTAGAGCACGGACTGTTGAGCCAGATTCGAATCTTGGCTCCACCGCTCTCCAGCTATGAACCTGTAGGCAGGCTGGCTCCTTCAGGGCCTCAGTTATCCCGTCTGTAAAATGGAAAGAGTGTTTACAAAGTACTTACAGGTAGTTCTGAGGGTTCCGTGAGTTAATAGCATCAGTGCTCAGAGCGAACCTGCCCTGTAGTAAGTGGCATGTGGGTGTTGCCCATTATTCAGATTTTGCAAAATCAGAAGGAGGGGGCTCTGAATGGCCAACACTGGGTTCCCCGCACCCACCATCAGCCTGTGGCTTGACAGGTAAGGAAACTGAGGCCCAGGAAGGGGAAGTGATTGGTGAGCTCTCCCCAATTCTCAGCAACAATTAAGGGTATGGAATTTCCTCAGCAGGCTGCTCTGCTTTCATAAATTGTTCTTAAACCAGGCAGGACCAACAGCCTGCCTCCTGGTGAGCCCTGGGCGGTGGAGGAGGGGGTGCAATTGGGAGTAGCTGGCTAATGTGATTTGCTTCTGGGGTGCCAGGCGCTGGGAGACAGCGGGGAGCATGGCACACGCAGCCCTGCCCTCTCAGAGCTCCCTGGCTGGGGGCGACAGGGGATCAAGCAGTTTCACCACGGAAGGGATCAGTGCTGTCCGGGGGACGGACGTGGGTGCCATAGGTTACGAGGAGGTCAGGGAGGCTTCCTGGAGGAAGTGACTGCAGAGCTGAGACCTAAAGAACAGGGGAAAGTTATAGCCAGACTTGGGCCCAGATTGTGCTGGTCCCTGGGGTCTGGGGTAGCTGAAATGGGCATCAGAGAAGGTGCTGGTACCCGGGGCAGGGAAGCCCGGAGGCCCAGGTCCGAGGTGCGCCCGCCTCACTTCACGATCTGCTCCTTCCCTGTAGATCGAGGCGCTGCCCCCGGAGCTCTTCCAGTGCCGGAAGCTGCGGGCCCTGCACCTGGGCAACAACGTCCTGCAGTCACTGCCCTCACGGGTGGGCGAGCTGACCAGCCTGACCCAGATCGAGCTGCGGGGCAACCGGCTGGAGTGCCTGCCCGTGGAGCTGGGCGAGTGCCCTCTGCTCAAGCGCAGTGGCCTGGTGGTGGAGGAGGACCTGTTCAACACTCTGCCCCCTGAGGTGAAGGAGCGGCTCTGGAGGGCTGACAAGGAGCAGGCCTGAGCGCCCACGGGCGCTGAGCACGGGCCGCCCAGAACAGCCAGCAGCGGGGCCTCTGGGGAGGCCTCAGGCCCAGGAGCCCAGGAGCCCCTGACTGATGACCAGTCCAGCCTCTCGGTGGGGGTGGGGCAGGAGCTGGGCCACAGGACCGCCCCTGAGGGGCTGGCCCCTTTCTCCTCGAGACTCATGCCTCATGCCCCACGGGGCAGGCGCCTGAGGGGGAGATCAGAGACCTGTAGTCCATCTCTGAGCACAGTATTTGGACAATCAGGGCCTCCTCCCTGGAGGCCATCCCTGCCCCAGAGGCTGAGCCGACACCAGAGGTCCAGGGACACCTACTTAGTTCTTGGTATTTATTTTCTCTGCCTCCCACCCCCTCCCTCCAGATAACTTATACATTCCCAAGAAAGTTCAGTTCTGATGGGTGTCTGAGGAAGGGTGGGCTGCATTTCCCTTTTCCTTTTTTCGGTGGTTTCAAAACCATTTAGGGCCCACCCAGCCTTGAGCCGAGCGGTCCAGGGTGAACCAGCTGTGGGACGGTCACCCCAGAGGTGCCAGGCTGGGCTCTGGTGGCACGGCCTGTGGGAAAGCAGGCCACCAGGTGGAGAGACCAGGCCTGGGGTTTGCCACAGCAGTTTAGATTTTTTTTTAAGTAAAAAAAAAAAAAAAAAAAAAAAAAATTTTTAAGCTTTGAAAATTGATGGTTTGGGTACTAAAAAGAAAAAACTAAAAAAAAAAAAAAAAAGGACACTAAAGGCCAGTGAGTTGGGGTCTCAGGGTGGGACAGCAGTTCCCCTTGAGGAGAGCAGCAAGACACTGAATTGTGTTTCCTTCCCCTGGGGTGCAGGCTGCAGGATGTCTTCCGAATCTGCTGTGACCTTGGTCCAGGAGTCTGTAGTTCCTCTCCCCGCCTGGGGCGGGGGATTGTTGTGTCTTGTTTTTGGTGTCTTGTTTTCTTTCTCCTCCATGTATCTTGGCAGGCTCTCATTTCTGTGACTGTTGGCCGAAGGGAATGTTCCGGAGCTTCCAAGAAGGGAGGGGACTCGGGTTGGCTAATCCCCAGATGAACGGTGCTCCATCCCCCCACATCCCTTGTCGCGGTGTTAAGGAGCCCAGAGGAGCCCCCTCACCCGGACTCTGTTTTCTCACCTCACGCTCATGAGTTTGCCCAGTGCTACTACTGGCCTCAGCCGGTGACGTCAGTCCTGTCACCACCTGGTCCTTCACAACGGACACTTGGAGGCGGGGCCGCGGGTGAGGAGGTTGCCGCCGGGGAGGGCGGGCTCCCCAGGTTCTGGTTCCAGTTTCTGTCCCAGGCGCCTGGCATGTGCAGCCCACTCAGCGCCTGGTGGCGGCAAGCCAGCTCACTTTAGATCAGTCACCGGGGTCCCCGCTTTAGAAGGGTCCCCACCTTAGATCGATCACTTGGACATTAAGGCACGTTTTAGCGTCTCGTCTTAATGATTATGTCCACTCGTCCATTTGTGTTTTCTGCGTCGTGTCATTGGATGTAATCCTCAGAAATAATGCACACTAGCCTCTGACAACCATGAAGCAATCTGTTACACGTGGGTCTGAACTTGTAGACTCGGTTCAAATATCAAATAAATCTATAACAGAAAGTAGCCTCTGGAGGTCTCCATGTCATGGGGGGACCCTTCCCTCCGCTCTCTGAGGCCCGCTCGGCCTCGTGGACTGGTTTGTGGAGTGACTATTTATCGGGCGCCTAGAAGATAATGAACTCTGCTTCTCTGCCTGCCCCGTGAAACCGGAAGCTCCTCGGAGGCAGCTACCGGACATGAGCTGGACGCAGCCCCTGTTCCATATCCGGTGTGGGCCCCACCAGGATCCCACAACCAGCCCGTTCTCTGCTGGCTGAGGCCCAAGGTTCGGGCCCTCCTGAGCTTTGATGGGAGGGAGGGAAGGGTGCTGGAATGGGAGCCAGTAGTCTCGGGTCCTTTTCCCAGCTCAGTCATCCCCTTTGTCAAGCTGGGCAAGCCCCTTTCCTCCCGTGCCCTCCACATCCCCATCTGTGCAGTGGGCACTTCCACTCTGCTCTCATCCGTCCCTCGTAATTCCAACAGCCAGTCTCCAGGGCTCTGCAGAGGCAGGACTGACATTCACCGTGGGCAGGCCTGACCCAGCTTCTAGCCCCTTTGGGCTGGAGGTGCTGAAGGTATTGGGGTCAAGGGCAGAGGCTGGGGGAGATGGGCAGAGTTGTCTTCAGATTCTAGCTCTGCCATTTATTTAATGTGGGCCCTCGGTTTCCTCATTTATAAAATCAGGATGGTGCTGGCGACCTCACAGGATTGTTCTGGGGCTTACTCAACTTTGTGATAATTTTGCTGGTAGGTGGAGTTTTTAGCAGAGGGCCTGGCTCCTGGAAATCAATAAATGATCTATCTTCCTCCTGGCCCAGCAAGGCTTGTGCGGGCCCTGGGGCAGGGGTCTTTTGGTGAAGAAAAAAGGCCATTGTGTCCGACCTTGGCCTTAACAATGAGTCCTTACCTGCTGCTTGGGCACCTCCTCTGGGACACGCCAGAGTCTGTCCTTCCTCCCTACATGGGACTTTGACCCCCCCAGGTGACCTCAGGAGTGAGTCAAGAGTCCCTCCCTCTTCCGCCTCTGTCGTGGGATTTTTGACTGGGAGGCCAAGCAGCTGGGCTGGGCAACCCCCTAGAACACCCTCCTTTATCTCGAGAGTAGAGGTCTTCCTCTCCTGTCTGGTCTGGTACCTCCCCACCAGTGCCCACTGCCCCGCCTCAGGCTTGGGGTGGCCCAAGCGCCGGATCTGGAGCTGGTTAGCTTTTGGAAAAAAACAGCAATGTGGAAACACCGCCCACCCACTTCCCAAAGCCTGAGTGGAATGAGTGAACAAATCGTGGGAGGCCCAGCCGTCCCCCCGCCTCCCCCCAACTCAGGGCTCTTCACTCCGTTTAAAACCACACTGGTGGCCTTTTCTCTGATGATAACAGCAGTTTGGAAAACTTGAGGAAGTTCAAAAAGTAAAGTAAAAATACCCTCACATTCCACCGAGAACAGCTCCTGCTAACAGACGGTGAACAGCCAGTGGGCACTTTTCAAGTGCCCAGGAGGTACTTCTGTTATCCCCAAACCACAGATGGGGAAAGTAAGGCCCAGGTGTGGATGTAAGCCTTGGATGGGGGTTCCCCTAGAAGTTGCTAGCCCAGCACTACTGGACTCTCACTGTGTTCCTGGCACATGGCAGGTGTCTCTCTGGATCTGTTGGGAAGGGGCCAGGACAGCTGGGAACACTCCCTGCCTCAAGTGAGCGGAACCTTGGCAGTATTTCCCCAAAGGGTCCTGTCTTCCTCACCCGGCCTGTCCCCTGGGACCTCTTCACCCTCCAGCCTCAGGAGCCTGCGGGGCTCTCCCCTCCCCTGGCTCTCGGCTCTTGGGAAGCAGGGACCAAGCAGCTATACTCCCAGTGCGGTGGCCCAGAAAACACGACTTGACTTGGGGCCAAGGCTCCTGAAGGCTGAGCAGTGTCCCCACGCTCGCTCCCAAGACACTCTGTCCTTTCGCCATTCAGAAAGCGTCATTTCAGGGAAAGCCAGTGGTGGCTGGGTTTCAGAAGCAGCAGCCAGACGGCCCGGTCAGCTGCTGAGCAGAGCTGGCTGGAAGGGTGGGTGTGCTGACCGCCAGCCTCCGCTGTGCCAGCCGGCCTCAGACACCAACATCTTGGGCCTGGGGGTGGGGAACAGGAACCATGGCTTCCCTCACCCTCATCTTGAAGACCCAGGCCTCCGCTCTAGCCCCTTCTTCCCCTTTCTAAGATCCCCCTTATCTTCTCTCTTCCTCTGAGCTACAGACAGATCTGTAATCCTTTCAGGACCTAGAGAGTCCCAGGGGATCAGAGCTGGGGGGGCAGGGGCGGGGGCCCAAGCAATCCTCTGAAGCCCTCTTCCAATTTTGGAATGCAGAGCTCAGAGTCTGTCTGATGTGTGTTCCCCCAGACCCACCTTGCATCCCATCCCACCCAGATGCTGCTGCTGGTGGCCTGGGCACTTTCTAACCCTGCCTCGACCCAGGGGCAGATATGGGTTGGGGGTTACAGTTAGTTGTGGCACCTGGGCAGGGACTCAGGTGTCCTCTTGCCTGCCCAGACACTCCTAGGACACAACTTCTGGGCACCTTGGAAACAGCCAGCCGGGAGTGGTTTCTGGAAAGAACTGGAAGGAGGCAGTTAAAGATCTTGTAGGAGATCAGAAATGGCTAATCCTGGATTAGCTGGGGGGATGGACCCAGGGTGTGGGGCAGAGACAAGGGCCCCACCCAAGGACAGAAGTGAGAGGGAGTGGGGTGGGGTGGGTGTGCTGGGGGCCGGGAATGGGTTTTCTCTGGATGGCGGGGGGTGGGGGTTGGGGGAGGAGGTGAAGGCCAGGATTCGGTTTTCTCTGGGCAGGGAAGGGTTAAATCCTCCTGGGCCTCCCAGGCTCTGGCCACTCTCCCCTCCTGACCTTTCTCCTCTCCAGCCTCAGGCACAGCTGCAGAGACACCCCGTACACCCTGCCTCGTCCTCATGGCCTACCTGAGCCCCTCACAGCTTCAGAAGGTAGGGCCCTGCTGGGTGGGCACCCCGAGGATCAGGTAAATGTGGGGGGCCCCTCCGGACTTGGAGTAGTCCCGGGGAACTCGACCGACCCCCTTACGTTTTTCAGAAGAGGAAACTGAAGCCCGGAGTGGTCGGTTCACAGCCATGACCCCTAACTTCTGCACACACAGGCAGGGGCCATTCAGGCCAACGCACCGCGGCTGGGGTGGGAATGTTTGCGTGAAGAAACCAGAAGAAAACACAGGATCCTGTGACCTGGGGGCGGGGGCAGGGGTCTGGGAAGGGGCGGGGCCGACGAGGGGCGGATCCACCCGTCCCACTCTACCCACAACCCACTTCTAGCTCTAGCGCGGGGCGGGTGGCCCGGCAACCACCCGGTGGGCGCGTTCAGACCCGAAAAGGCTAACCCGTGGGAATCAGAGCGACGGAGACTTTTAAAAAACATGACCCTTGTTGTTTGTACCTGATGGCAAGAGGAAAATACAAAAAAATACAGAAAAGCTCAAAAAAGAAAATGTAAACCCACCTATAGATTCCTATGCTGAGACAATATTTTGGCATACAGTCCTTGAATCTCTAAAAGTTTCAGGGGACTTCCCTGGCGGTCCAGTGGTTAGGACTCCACGCTTCCACTGCAGAGGGCACGAGTTCAATCCCTGGTTGGGGAACTTAGATTCCACAAGCTGCGCTGGGGGGCCAAATAAATAAAAGGTCCATCACAATATCACAAAAGCTGTCGCCGATTGCTTGCTTGCTTGCTTGCTATATGTTTCATAAAGGAGGCACTACTGTGTTCCCCATCTGATACTTAGCCTGAGAGTCAGAGAGGGGAAAGCACTTGCCCAGGTTCTCACAAATTAGGATTAACTTGTAGTTGGCTTTTTTTTTTTAAACTCACAATATGTGTGGAACACAGTCCCATGCCAATAAATATTTTTCTATCAGCTGTGTTGTATTTCAGATAGATAAACCATACTTTGTGTGATAAGTTCACCTGTGTGCTGGTTTGTTTGATATCCGTCTCCTTCCCTAGACTAAGTTCTGAAAGGCAAGCATCATGGCTGGCTTGCTCATGACTGAATCTCCAGCTCCTAAAACCATGTCTAGATGCTCAGCCAATATTAGCTGAATAAATGAATGAGGTTGTATTCCCTGGAGGCTTAGGGCGGGGACACCTCCCCTTCCACTTCCCCTTCCTTCATTCAAGCAGCCAACGCTGATTGCTCTTCACTGGGCGCTAGACACCATCGCCAGGGAGGGGGCCAGAGCAATGAACAGGATGCTTTGTCCTGCCTCCACACGGCTTATGGTTTGGGGAAGGGTCAAATCAGTCCTCCTCAAGAGCGTTTGAGGGCAGGGAGAAGGACGCTTGAGTCTCCTTCCTGCCTGCAGTTTCAGGAGGATGGCTTCCTGGTGCTGGAAGGATTCTGGTCTGCAGACGAGTGTGTGGCCATGCAGCGGAGGATTGGCGAGATAGTGGCTGAGATGGATGTCCCTCTCCACTGTCGCACGGAATTTTCCACCCAGGAGGAGGAGCAGCTGAGAGCCCAGGTAGGTGCCTGGAGCAGGTGAGAATGAGATTTGGTCTTTGATGGGTGGCTCAGTCCCCAGCCAGAGCAACAGCCTGGAAAGGTAGGACCCCAAGGCCTATGGGCTCATGCTGATAATGAATCAGGCTCCAAGCTTTCTGTGGGCCGGGCTCCAGGGTAAGTGTCTTATATGCATATTTCCTTCACTCCCTACTACGAATTTATGA
Organism: Mesoplodon bidens; assembly: GCF_964165515.1. Lineage (NCBI taxonomy): Eukaryota > Metazoa > Chordata > Mammalia > Artiodactyla > Ziphiidae > Mesoplodon > Mesoplodon bidens. Next base: position 15,045 of record NW_027671937.1, on the reverse strand, counting down.
GGTCAGCATTATTGCCCCCATTAGACAGGTGGGGTAAATGAGGCTCAGCTCACTTGCCCCAAACTACACAATTAGTAACTGATAGGGTCAGAATTTGAACCCAGATCTTCCTGAGACCAAGTTCATGCTGTCACTGCTCTGCTGTACTTTCTTAGAAGTTTTCCTGCCACAAAGGACCTCTTTGTGGCCAGCAACCCAGCATGAGCCAAGTGATTCTGATGGGCCCACCTGGGCAAGTCATCCCCCAGTGAAACAAGGAACTGCTTGTTTCCCCCAGTGACCTACTAGGACTCAGTGCAGCTTGAGATGGGTAAGTTGAGACCCAGGGGTTCTCCCAGACAGTTCTCTTAACCCTTCATAGGCTGAATTTATGAGCCTGCCTGCGGCTGAGCCCCCAAGCCAAAGCTGTGGTCCAGGCTCACGCTTACTCATGGCAAGGAGCTTCTGCCATCTGGTGGGCATAAAGGGAATTACAATGACTAGAAGGCTTGCAGCCCAGAGAATGGGGACTTCAGAAAGAAAAAGGGTTACAGAATGACACTTTCCTCCAGTCAGTTTCGTTTGGCTGCACTGGTATTCAGTAAACCCTCAATATTCACTACTGATATTATGAAAGACTTTGAAATGGGTTTTTAAATAAATAAATAAATAAATAAATAAATTAATTAATTAATTTTTGGCTGCGTTGGGTCTTCGTTGCAGCATGCGGGCTTTTCTCTAGTTGTGGCGAGTGGGGGCTACTCTTCGTTGAGGTGCACAGGCTTCTCACTGCGGTGGCTTCTCTTGTTGCGGAGCACGGGCTCTAGGCACGCGGGCTTCAGTAGTTGTGGCTCGCGGGCTCTAGAGTGCAGGCTCAGTAGTTGTCGCTCACGGGCTTAGTTGCTCCGTGGCATGTGGGATCTTCCTGGACCAGGGCTCGAACCCGTGTCCCCTGCATTGGTAGGCAAATTCTTAACCACTGCACCATCAGGGAAATCCCTGAAATGGGTATTAAAAGAAAAAAATATTGGCGGTGTCCTGTCTAGTAGTGCTCTGTTCCAGCTTACCAGCACCTTTCATTGTTTTTGAGTTATTATACAACTCTGTAAGTTATATAGAACTGATAATAACTCACATGATACTCATCCATAGAAATGGGTATGAACTGGGCCCGGCAGGATGCAGTTATTGCCCTTGTGGCTAGATTCAGTTTTGCATTGATTTGTAAATTCATTTCACCGTTTCTTATTGCCTATATTTGTGTGTTTCTCGGAATTCTCCTTTCAACATGTTTCTGGTTCCCTTGTGAATTACTGAGTTAAGTAAAAATCTTTGACATGCGTGTAGCATCACCGTCTTTATTATTATGATCAGTTATGCTTCCCAGATTTAATTCCCTGATAGTGCAGAGGAGTTAAAAATGTTAAAAAAAAAAAACTTTTAGTTTTCAGTGGGAAGGGCGTGGAAAGGGCCAGACAGGTCACTGAGTTGAGCCGTGCAAGGCACTGTGACAGCAGATGTGTGCAGTTGAGGGAGTGCCAGGGCTGTGCCATATGGGAACCCAGGTAGGGGCATCGGTGACACTCAAACTGTACTTACGTCGCCATGAAGGAAGATATATATGGTGATCATGGGTGGCTAAAGCCACAAGGAAAACATGGGGCATCTGCCTGGACATCATTTTCTTCTTTTTTTAAAATTAAATATTTATTTATTTATTTACTTATTTATGTGTTTGGCTGCATCGGATCTTAGTTGTGGCACTTGAGCTCTAGAGCATGCGGGCTTAGTTGCCCTGGAGCATGTGGGATCTTAGTTCCCCAGCCAGGGATTGAACCCGCGTCCCCTGCACTGGAAGGTGGATTCTCAACCACTGGACCACCAGGGAAGTCCCTGGAGCATCATTTTCATATGCTGCTAAGAAATTTAAAACATGATATTAAAATTAACAAGAAGGGAGTTCCCTGGTGGCCTAGTGGTTAGGATTCGGCACTGTCATTGCTGTGGCCCGGGTTTGATCCCTGGTCGGGGAACTGAGATCCCAGAAGCCACAGGGTGTGGTCAAAAAAAAAAATCAATAAAATTAACAAGGAGAGGTTATTAAGAAAAAAGAAAAAGATTAGTAATAGCTTATATTTATCGAGCATTTAGTCATGTCCTTGCTGGGTGTTTTCTATTTAGCAGCAGTAGTAATAATAATAATAAAGGCAGATATTCACATGACACCACATCCCAAGGACTGTTCTTATATGCCTTATATACACTGATTCATAATCCCTACAACACCCTATGAGATAGGTGCCATTAATAGCCTCTATATTTTATGAGGAAACTAAGCCTGAAGAGGTTCAGTAATGTGGTTGTGATTACAGCCAGTTAGTGGCAGAGCTGGGATTTGAACCCAAGTATTCTAGCTCCAGGGTCTGTGTTCTCAACTTCTATAAGATTCAGCCTCCACTTGAACCTGAAGCCTCCAACAATCCAGGGAGGTCAGTTCCATTATTATTCCCCTTTTACAGATGAGGAAACTGAGGCTTTGAGAGGTAAAACAAGTGGCCCAAGCCTCCCTGGGAACCAGGTGTGTTTGATCTGGTACCTGTGTTTCATGCCATTATGGAGTATGAGTCATGTGATTTATTTAGAGGTTTCTAAGAAATTCCATGCTTGTAGCTTCCGGCTGTGCTTCCAGGTCCTTGGGGTTCCTGTTCACCGGCTGTGCCACAGTGGACAAGTTTGAGAAGCACCAGAGGCGTCTGCAGCTCTGTGGGGTGGGAAGCATCTGAATCCTCTTCCCTCTCTGCCAGGCCCACCTGTGACCCCGTGATGCCCTCTCAGCCCCTCTGATGTCCCCTCTCCACAGGGCAGCACAGACTATTTCTTAAGCAGCGGCGACAAGATTCGGTTCTTCTTTGAGAAAGGCGTCTTTGATGAGAAAGGTTCGGAACTGGGGCCCTAGAGGTGGGGGTGGCTGGACTCCAGTCCTTCCAGCTTGACCTGTCCCTTGTGCCACAGGAAATTTCCTGGTCCCTCCGGAGAAATCCATCAACAAAATTGGCCATGGTAAGCAGGGGCTGGAGAGAAACTGAGGTCTGAAGAGTTTGGGGGCCATCCCCCAAAGCACACGTTAAGGTAGTAGCCCAACAAATGGCATTTCTGGGTGCAGAGTCCTTCTTGGGCCCTGCTCCCCTGTCTTATGATGCTAATCACATGACACTGCCACTGCAGCACTGGGAAGAGGGGTCCATTTGAGCCCACTCCCCCATGCAGATGGGTGTGTGCAGGCTCCTCAACTCTCTACTGCCGGGCCTGGGGATGATTCGGGCCCCAGGCTTGTGGGGCTTCTGGGTCCCATTGCTCCCTGAAGGCTTCTTAAGGAACACCAAACATGTTGACAAGGTCCCTGTTCCAAGACCCCTAAACCAAGCTAGGAAACCCTCTTTTTTTTTTTTTTTTTTCAGGATCATGCATTATAGTTATTTTGTAGGGAGTTCCCTGGCAGTCCAGTGGTTAAGACTCCGTGCTCTCACTGCTGAGGGCCCGAGTTCGATCCCTGGTCAGGAAACTAAAATCCCACAAGGCGCATGATGTGGCAAGGAAAAAAAACCCTTATAATTTATCTTGTAGACTGATTTTTAAACATGAAGTTATATCATGGTAGCTTTGTTTTTTTTTTACAAATTGTGGTAAAATACATATAATAGAAAATCTACCATCGTAACCATTTTGAAGTATACAATTCAGTGGCATTAAATACGTTCAACCCTCACTTTTTCTAATAACAACAGTAGTAAATAATGAGAAGAGTGACTGTTCTGTGCTTGCACACGCGTTAGCCCATGGAATCCTATGGCAGCCCGGGAAGCAGGGCTGATCCCATTGTACACAGGAGGAAACTAAGGCTTAAAGGAGAGAAATCGGTGCTCAGAGTCCGACAGAGCAAGCGGCAGTACCAAAATTGCTACCAAGTGATGGGTCCCTTGGAGTCCTTGGTCCTCTGAAGGGTGGCCAGTCAGGGCTAGAAGGTCAAGAATAAGGTCATAGGTCAGGTGCAGGCATCTGTGGGGCCCATTTCTCGGTTATAAACAAGCAGAAAGCTTAATGCACAGAAAATAGGTGAGAATATCAAAGTGGGGCCTGACCCTGGGTGCCCAGGCCTAGATGTGGGAGGGACCCAAGGGGACTGGGGAATGGCTCTCAGCCCACCTCTGTCCCGCAGCTCTGCACACCCATGACCCTGTCTTCAGGTGTGTCACACACTCCCCCAAGGTGCAGGTGAGCAGAGGTGTCGGTGAGGGTGGGCCGGTGGGCCATATGTGAGTGTGGGCGGGCCGGCCATGTGACCTCTGCCCCCTTCCAGGCTTTGGCCAGAAGTCTGGGCCTCCAGATGCCCGTGGTGGTGCAGAACATGTATATCTTTAAGGTGAGCTCCTCGTCCTCCCCAGGCCTCCGTTTACCCTCTGTAAAATGGGCACAGTGCTCATACCAAGCCCTTCCTTACAAGGACCGCAAGCTGCCTCCCTGAGGAAGTATTAAGTTGGTGGGAGAACATGAAAACCGGTCTCCTCTGGTTAGGGTGCCTGGCACTTAGTTGGGGCTCATCTAGGGTGCCGTGGAAGGAAAGGGGGTCCCGGGGCTGCCTCCTCCCTTTGTTGGCTATTGAAATGCTCTGCCCCCAGCTTTCAAGGCCCAGCCCGGTTCCACCTCCTCCAAGAAGCCTTCCAACACCCTTGGGAAGAGAGGACCCATCTCTGATCCTGGAGCCCAGAGGCTTAATCGCTGGCCTGGGCCCCAGCCTCTCCCACTGCCCCTCACTTCTCCCTTGTGTTCTTGTTAGGGACGTGTGTGCTCAGACTGGGAGCTCCCTGCCAGGCAGGGTGGCTTTTCTCTTTGCAGCCCTCCTGGGCCTGGCACATAGTAGGTGCCCGAGAGCTGGGTGCTGACGTGGAAGCCTTGCAGATAAACACCTGTGGTGGGGGGAAGAGCATCCCACTCGGAGGACTCAGAGCAGCCCCTGCCCCTCCCCGCTCTCCCTGGCCTCACCCGGCCCCCCTCCTCTCTCCTGCAGCAACCTCACTTGGGCGGCGAAGGTGAGCCAAGAGCAGGCTGGGGGGCCAGCGAAGGCCCCGGCGGGAGATCTGGGACTTTAGTGGTTGTCAGGTCTCCAGAGGGAGGGAAGGCGCCTGCCAAGACGTCCATAGACAAGAGCCTGGGCCAGCGGAGGAGAAGCCATCTTCTGCTGCTTCCTGAAAGAGTGGATGCCGGGGGGTGGGGTGGGGTGGGGGGGTGGAGGGGGGTGTCCTGGAGCCCTCGACCCAGTGGTTCCCAAACCTGGCAGCGACTCCTTGCTGGTTAAAAATACAGATTCCTGGGCCCCATTCCCTGAGATCTTGAGTCACGAGGGTGGGACTCTGTATTTTACCAAGTTCCCTGGAGGACTGATTCAGCATAGAAACTGCTGATCTGATTACAAACCCCCTGGATACACAGATACCCTTTCCAGCCTCCCTCGTGGGTGATGATCCACTTCTCTCAAATACCTCCAGTGACAGAGGGCTCACCACCCCTACAGGCAGCTCTTCCTTTCCTGACATGAGCTCAAGTCACTCCCCTTGTGAGGCCCCCTCCTCCCCACCGTCCAGCCTGAAGACAGTCTCCTGAAGGGATGCCCATCCTCTCCCTGAGCCTTCTCTGCTCAGTCCAGCACCCCCCAGGTCCTTCAGCCATTACTCCTCCAAATGTTCTGGGGCCCCCACCATTAGGACACCTTTATCTGGACACTGTCTGGATTGTCAAAGTCTGACTTCCACTTTGGTGCTCAGAAAGCACACAGTTCCCCAGGTAGGGATGAGGCGAGACCAGCACCCTCTCGTTTTTACAGACTAAGGTCCTCTGTTCAGCGGTTCTCCGTCCTGCCTGGGCCCCAGCATCACGCAGGGGATGTTTACAATGTGGATGCTGGGTCCGCTTCCTGCTTCACACCCAACTTCCAAGTCGTAGACCACTGGTGGTTTACACTGGACCATCTGGTGGCTGGAGGGGCTCTCGCTGGTTGAGGCCGGCAGCTTGAGCTACCTGGCTGGAATTAAACAATAGCAGCTGCTCTTCAGGCAGCGATTACAACGTCAGGCCCCGTACTAAGCACTTTTCATACACTGTCTCAGAATCCTCCAGCAACCTCGTGAGGTTAGGTTATCGTTGGGGCTGCTTTATGGTTTAGGAAATTGAAGCTTGAGAGGTGAAATCTCTTGCCCAGAGTCTCCGGGCCAGGAAGCGGTGAGATTCTAACTGCTCATGGGAAGGCTGGGCCTGGAGGGCCCTGGGAGGACCACGGAGTGAGTAGAAATGAGGCCAAGGTGAGGTGAGGCCAGGCGCCTCATGCCCAGGCGGGCCTGCTGCAGTCTCCCCTCACCAGGACGCCTCCTTCCTGTATACGGAGCCTCTGGGCCGGGTGCTGGGCGTGTGGATTGCTCTGGAAGATGCCACGCTGGAGAATGGCTGCCTCTGGTTCATCCCTGGCTCCCACACAGGTGAGGCCACCTGCCTCTCCCTGCCCACTCGTCCCCACCCCCCACAGGGGAGGGACCCCGAATAAAGAGAGGCTAAAGTCCCCACCTTGGCCCGCAGGTGGAGTGTCGAGAAGGATGGTCCGGGCCCCTGCTGGCTCGGCGCCTGGCACCAGCTTCCTTGGGACCGAGCCAGCCCGGGATAACAGCCTCTTTGTGCCCACACCGGTGCGGAGAGGTAGGGGGTGTGCAGAGGGCGGGGAGGAGGACCCGGATGCCTTGCCTGGGGGTCTGTGCTTGCTCTGACTACCCAGCTCACCTGAGGGCTGGGAAGTCACAGCATGAGGGAAGGTAGGGCTGGGTGGGCACTGGGAGGTCTGAAAGCTGTGTGGTTGACAGCAGGGTCTCCCAGATCAGGCTGGAATCCAGACCCTGGTACTTCCCGGCTGTCTCTGTGAGCAAATGACTGAACCTCTCTGAGCCTCAGTTTCCCCAAACATAAAGTAGGGAAGCCAGTGAGATGTCATATGTGAGATGGTGCACCACAAGTGCTCACAAATCCTGGCTGTCAGCACACCCTTCCTTATAGAAAAGGGAAACTGAGCCCCAACTCTGCATTCCTGGCTGAGGCCCCAGCTGGCTGGCATGGGACAGAGAGCTTCTGTCTGGTTCTGCAAATGCCATGGAGGTGGATGCCCTTGCTGAGGCTTGCCAAGGGCACGGGCCACAGCGGAAGGGACTTGACCCCAGGGGAACCCATGTCCAACAGCACAGCGTCCGATGCGGGGGCAGACGCCAGGCCCCTGAGCGTCCAGCGATGGGAATGGGGATGAGTAGCCCATGACACCGCTTAAGGGAGGGGGCGCCCACCATGTCCCTTCCTGCCTCAAGTGCGCTCTTGACCCGCTGTGTCCCTGCCAGGGGCCCTCGTCCTAATCCACGGAGAAGTGGTGCACAAAAGTGAGCAGAATTTCTCCGACTGCTCACGCCAGGCCTATACTTTCCACCTCATGGAGGCTGCTGGCACCGTCTGGAGCCCAGATAACTGGTAGGTGGCAGGGTGTGTGTGGGCCCCAGACACCTCCTGAAGAGGTCCTGGAGGCTGGAAGCAGTGCTAGTACCACCTCGAGGTCCTCTCCCCGTCCTCTGCAGGCTCCAGCCGACAGCTGAGCTGCCCTTTCCCCCACTGTACATCTAAAGGCCCTCTGAGGGCAGAGACACCACCCCCTCTCCGGAAAAGCTGTGGGCCACCAACGCCAGCGCCTCACCCCACCGCCCAGCTGCAACGGGGAATCTGCATCTCTCCTCCAGGGCTTTCCTTCTGCTGGTGTCTGTGCAGACAGGCAGGCACGAGCAGAAGGCTGGGCTGGGTGCCTTCCCCGAGATCTGTCTCTGTCCGTCCCTACCCCAACACAACCTCCCCCTAGAGGCAGCCTCACGGCCGTGAAAGGGTTCTGGCTGCTTCTCTGCTGGCTTCTCACTCATCGTCTCCCCTCTCACATGGAACTCTTGGTCATTACAGTGGGAAACACTGAATAAAAGAGACTTACAAATGCAGCATCTTGATCCTTCTTTCCCAAGCAGCCTTCCTCTCAAGATGGGAACCCTGCTGAAAATCATCCCAGGTAGCCCAGCCCTGACTGGTAAGGTATGCACGATGTTAATAAGTGACATTTAGTGGGCATTCATGGTGCGAAGAGCTTTCTGTGCTTTATCACTGGATCCTCACCCCTTTCAGGTAGGTGCTGTTTACAGATGAAGGAGCTGACACATGGGAAGGTTAAGTGACCCGCCCAAGTCCCACAGCTGTTCAGGTGTCTGGCGAGGTCAGCTGGATCCAGAGCCTATGCTTCTAACCTCTATGCTCCCAGTTCTCCTTTCCCGGGGAGGGAAAAGACCAGAGCCTGGAATCCAGTCTGAGATTCTGGCCCTGGCTCTGTGACCAACTCGATTTCCAGGCTCAGGCCAGGCCCTCCTCTCTGGGCCCATTTGGCCACTCGCACCATCAAGGGGCCGGACGAGGGCCTCCACAGGTCCCTCCTGTTTGGACATGCTTGGCAGGCACCCAGAGCTGCAGAAACAACTACCAAATCTGAAACCTGCCTGGCGGGGGTCTGCTCAGAGGTTGCAAACTGGGGGCCACCAGCCGATTTCACAACGCAGAATTGTTTTGTCTGGGCCTCGGCATTTTAAAACAACAAACAAAAAACCCACAACATTTTAAAATTGGGAGATTTCACATAACAATTCAGGTTTCTAAGCTTCTTTGAATGAGCAGGTCAACAGCCCGGGGCCTGTGGTCTAGCCTCCGTGACCACTGGCTGGAGCTGCCTTCTTACAGGCACATGTGCTCTCCACTTCCCTTCCCTGTCCTCCTTCATTGCATTACCTGCCTGGCCTCAGCGGCCTTATGACTTTATGACCTTGATTTCCAGCCCCCACTCTGTATGGGAACAAACCACCCAGGGAGTCAGTGGGGCAAAGCCAGCACTCATATGCGCTACACCCTAACATGGCGTTGCCTCCTTCAGCGAGCAGTCGCAGGGAGCCTGAGCCAAGGGAAGGGTTTGTTAAGGCTCCTTTGAGCCCCAAACGAATGTCTCAATACTCTCCTCTGAGGCAAAGGGCTTGGCAGTGATGCTCAGGCAGAAGCAAGCTCCCAGAGCTGGGCTCCTGGCTTCCGGCCTTGGTGGGACCACGTTCTCACCTCTTTCTGCCGAGGCCCCTCCCTGTCAGGCTGGTGGGAAGTGGGGAGAACCTGGTCCAGCCTTGAGAAACCTGCTGAGCTATCTTCTCACTGATGGGAAATGTTCATCCGTTCAGCGAAGGTCTGCCGAGTTCCTGCTATGTGCCAGGCTGTGCTGGCACTGGGGGATGTGGTGGGGAACCAGGGAGAGCTGGACTCTGCCCTCACAGAGAGCAAGGCTGGAGCATGCACTGCCCCCTCCCCCCGCCCCGGAAGAGCAATTCTGAACTCTCAGTAAACTTCACCAGACCTTGCCTCTAATTTCTCGCCAAGAGACCAACACAGGTGTGGACGTGACTGGAGGGTGGGAGGTCTCAGGAGGGACCCCTTGACAAGGACCCTGTGCTGTCCAGCCTGTCCTTCATCAGCACCACTCGGCCAGGCAGCAGAGGCCTTGAGGCAGGGTGGGGTTGGCTGAAACAGGTAGTCAGCCCAGGACAGATCCTCTTCCTCCAGCCCTTCCAGGGATGCAACAAACAGATCCCATCTCTCCCCTTCAGCTCGTCCCAGCCCAGATGGGAGAAACCACATGCACTTGGCTATTTTCCTCTTGTAGTCTCCTCTGAATGAAGCCAGGGGAGCAGGGTCACTCTGGTCTCCAAGCACAACCCATATAACCCTTTGGTTTGCCTGGCTTCTTGCCGAGATGAGGACTGGCCTTGGGTAACAATGACACTTTCCCTCACTTATGTGACACTTTCGCACTTAAATGCGGGCTCTGGGCTGGTCACCTCACACGTCACTTCGCCAGAACCTCACGACACCCCGTGAGGTGCAGGCTCTTATTATTCCCATCTTGCAGACATGAGAATTGAGGCCCAGAGTGATTAAGCAACTCACACAGTTAAGAAGTGGTTCAGCCAAGGATTCTGACCAGATGAGTCTGACACCAGAACCTGAAGTGTTAACCACTCTGCCCTACGGCCTCCAGTGTCCACTCCTCCCCCCACCCCCCCGAGGACTGCAAGGTGAGGGGGGGCCCTATGGCCCACTCAAGCTCTTTGAGCTGTTGCACTATCCTTTAAGCCTTTTTGCTTTTTAAAATATCAGCAAAACTAAAACCGGGAGTGCTTTGATTTTTATTTTAAATCTGAATCAATTGAAAAATTAAATCTGCTTCTCCCCTCCTGGCTCTTCAAGCCCAAGTGGCTGGCTGCTGTGGGGACCATTTGTCTTCTCCATGTCCCTGTTTCCTTCATCGCTGCTGCATAGCAGCTAGGCCATCAGCAATATCAGGAGGTAGAGAGGCAAAAGGAGATTGTCTATCTGCGTAGTGTATGCTTCTAGGAGGGACACGGTGCTGATGGACCCCAAAATCCAAGCATAACTGTAGTTTAAGTCCACTCCACTGTCGAAGATTAAGATCAGAGCTACAGAAATGATCTGGGCAAATATAGATGTCATGGTCCCCTCAAAAGTCTTTTTAGTTCCAGGCCAGCGAATCTCCCCCATGGTGCTGCCAAATATGGAGGCCACCGTGTCGCCCACACCGACAGCCAGGACTCCTGCATAGGGGACTAGGGCCCTGGCTCCCCCTAGGCTACCCTTCTGTGTGCAGGGTCTGGGGACTAACCAAATGGGAAGAGACATGCCTAGGAGCAGGTAGATGTGGGTCAAGATGAGCGGTCCACTGTCTCGTTCATCCAGGAAGAGGGACAGGAGGCTTCGCAGAGTGTGGCCCAGGGGCTTGATGCGGAAGTAGCGCACATACTCTAGGAAGATGAAGACCGCCAGACATACGGTGGCGGCCACGTAGAGCAGTGGCCGGTCCAAGATGATACCTGGGATGTAGGTGGCTACCACAATGAAGTGGAAATACTTCCGAGCAATAGTGGGGGCCTGGTGCTTCTTGGACTCGGAAGATGACCGCTTGGCATTCTGGTATAGCACCACCAGGCAGGCAAAGGTGGCCAGCAGAGACCAGTAGGCTAGGAGGTAGACTCGGGTCTCTGTCTGGAAGAGGAATTGAAAAAGCCACAGCAGGGGGTTCCTGCGGATGAGCCGGTGCAGCCAGGGCAGGACCACGCCAAGGCCCAGTACACAGGTCATGAGGTGGAAGAAGATGGAAGAGGCCCAGGTGCCTGAGTCCATGAAAACAAAGAGGGTGCTGAAGAAGATGCCCATGAGCACCATCCCTACCACCACTACCAGCAGGAAGAAGTCCAAGGGGTCCCCCTGGCTTTCCACCACAGTCAGAGAGCGCTTGATGAGCTGGTTGAGCGTGAAGCTGATGCCACCCAATACCAGCAGAGCCTCTCCAGGGGTGAAGCAGCGGGGCAGCAGATACAGCAGGATCATGTTGAGGTAGACGAAAATCAGCAGGACCTCCAGGACCTCGATCACCTCGCCTACACTCAGCGAGTGCTTCATGATGTAAATGATGACACCTCCAGCCAAGCCCGAGATGACACAGGTGTTGGTGGGCACTGGGCGAGTGATGCCCAGTGCCAGTACTGATGAGAAGAGGGCCACTGCCATGCCAGTGGCCGCCACCACAATACCAAACCGCTCGAAGTATGGGTTCCCCGCAGCCTGGCAGCGCTCCTTCATAACCAGCCCGAGCAAAGGCATGACCACCGAGGCGGGCAGTAGGCCACTGTTTGCGGACATTCGAAACTGGAAGACAGCGCTTCCCTGCTGTAGCAGCCGGTCCCACTTGTATTGGACGTAGAAGGCCTGCACCGCGAGGGCCACGGCGCACCACGAGTATCGATCCCACACGGCTGCGTGGATGCTCAGCACCACTACAAACACCACTGCCGCCTCTGCCAGCACCGAACCGCTCAGCGGAGCCCCAGGCCCAGGGGCCTGGGAAGCGCACTCTCGGGTCATGTCTTTAGACCTGAGACTCTGGGGAAACTGGGGTGACTAGGAACGCCCTGGACTCTGGGCCCTTTAATCCCCGCCAGGCAGAGAGCGGTAGCTTCGCCCAGCCAGCACCTTCTCTCTCCGTTCTCCAGCTGCGAGAAGGGAAGCTCTACTGTAGGCCACTCTCTGACGCCTGGGAACTGGCGTCGGGCTACCCTCCACCGCCTCACACCTATGGCGTAGACGTCGCCCCTCGGCCGCCTCCCTCACAGCCTCGGCCGCCTCCCTCACAGCCTCGGCCGCCCTAGCCCGGAGTTCCTCACCTCTCTGGGAATCGCCATGTTGGCCCCGCCCCGCCGTCACGTGACGAAAAGCCGCGTCCCCGCCCTGGAGGCGAGTGATCACGTGGGCGTGGCGTCTGGGGGCGGGGCTGGGGCGCGCGCGCGCGCGAAGATGGCGGCGGCCGCCGGCGATCCGTGTGTGAGGTGCGGAGCGGGCCGAGTCGGCGGGCGTGACTGTGAGGCGCGGGGTCGAAGCCGAGCGGACGCGGGGCGGGAGTTGGGGGCTAGAGGTGGCAGCAGTGGCTGGGCGAAGGCCGGCTAGGTGGACGGGCTCCGGGACGGGAGGCGGTTACAGCCAAACGGTCCCCGCGCGCGGGGGTCTGAGGTGACTTCTCCAAGAGGGGGGCCGGTGCCTCACCACTTCCCTGGCCTCCGGCCTCCTGTCTCCCTACCCGGTCCCTTTCCCTTCCTCCCCTCTCCCCTCGGCGAGTCCCTCGGCGGCCCCCTCCCCCCCACCGCGCTTCCTGTGCGGCGTGACGCTCCCTCGAGGCGAGACTCGGCGCTTCGCGGTCGCTCGGGGGAGCCCCTACCCGGGCCCCGCTGCAGCCTCCTGTGCCCGGCCCGGCGGCGCTCCCCAGGTTACCCCCTGTGCTCTCGTTGGGAGGTCTGTTTCGGGCGTCGCCGAGCCACCTCCTGGCAGTTTCAGCCCTCTTTCGTCGCTCAGCCTTTCATTCATCCGTCTAGTCGTTTTCTCATTCATTGACTCCGTCAGCGGACACCCCAGGCACTGTGCTGCGTTTTGGGGACGGGAAGAGAAAATATTAAAAAGAGACAGTTCTTGCTAGCGTACAGGCGCTCTAGCGCCAGACACTGGCGACGCGCTTTCTTTTCTCCGTGTTATCTTCTTGAACTCCCACAACTCCGGGAGGCACCCTGTAATTTACAGATGACTCACAAACCCAGCTCCGAACGGGCTGCGTGCCCAACTCCGAAGCTTTAACCGGATCGCCACACTTCCATCTCGCACTTAACAGCTTGAAGTGTTTTTTTCCTTTCCACCCTCCCGCCTAGCCGTCCCTGTCACTTCTTGCTCCCTGTGCCAGCAGTGGTTCCCCACTTTTTTGTCTTGTTCACTGCTGTAGCCTCAACACCCAGAAGAGCATATAATAGGCTCTCAGTAAATGTTTCTTCCGTTTGCCATTTCCTTCATCTCTCTGCTCTAGTGAGGTTTTCTACTTTGGAATTTCCATGGAACTACTTCCGAACCTTGTGAGGACCTTTTTGCTTTTTCTTCCTCTGCTGTTTCGTGTCAGCTCTTCTGTCGGGCAGCATTGTGGTCGCTGTGCTCTCCTTTTCTTAGGCTTATCTTACAGCCATTGTGGAGCTTGGGTAAAGTTTAGCTCCTGCAGGGCAAGGCGCGTTCTTAATGAAAGAGGACAAGGGAAGGAAAGCTGTTAGTTTGCCTGAAAGATGCTCTCCTCATCCTGGAGAACCTACCAAACTCATACCTGAAGGTGGAAGAAATGACACTAGGATTTCTAGGCACTGCTTTGCTCATAGCTTGTTTTAGGAGCGACCTTTTTTTCTTGTCTTTTTCCTCCCCCTTTCCTTTCTATTTGTGTTGGAAGGCATGCTATAATGATTGGGATTATACTGAACAGCAGCCTTCTGTTTGAAATGCCTAGAGGTCTGAACTAAGAAGAAACTTAAATTCTATCCTGGTGCCTGCTGATTTGCAGATGACCACAGACAGGCCACCTTACCATAGGAGTCTGTTTCTCCGAATGAGAATCGTTTTCAGAGCAGTATTGAGGTGGCTGTGAAGCATGTATGTTAATATGAGTTGGCACTAGTCAAAAATGCAATAATACTTTTAAATCACTCAGGGTTTTGGGAGGATCACTGAGGGTTTGACGGGAAGTCAGTTTGAATTTTGGCATTTTGGCGTATCTATTGTGTTCTTCAGTTAACGTGTGCTTAAAAAATAAACAGGGCTTCCCTGGTGGCGCAGTGGTTGAGAGTCCGCCTGCCGATTCGGGGGACACGGGTTCGTGCCCCGGTCCGGGAGGATCCCACATGCCGCGGAGCGGCTGGGCCCGTGAGCCATGGCCGCTGAGCCTGCGCGTCCGGAGCCTGTGCTCCGCAACGGGAGAGGCCGCGACAGTGAGAGGCCCGCGTACCGCAAAACAAACAAACAAACAAACAAAAACCCCGTGGTTTGAAAAGCTTGCTGCTTAGCTTAAACCTCAGTTCATGCAAGAGAGGTGTGCCTCATCTGTGGAGTCAGAGCATCCATGAGCAGTGGCTGCTTATATTCATTATTTCCGTGTGGAATATTATAACTGTGTTTCTCAAAAGAACTATCTGAGAGTAGGTTGACTGTGTCTCGGGCTTTCTGTCGAAAGGACTCAATTGTAGAGACTGTTAATTCTAATCTCCTAGTTGCTTTCATCCAGAGGTTTCCAACCACATGGATCTCTCTAAGGAAGATAATTTCCAGTTTCATTAACTTCAGCTCTTTTAGGAATGGAATTCCATGTTGTCTGCTAGAACATTGGACTGCAAGTCAATAAATTTTTTTAACCTCACCTTTGAGGCAAGTTATTGAATTTCTGTGCTTTAGTTTCTTCCCAAAACACTTAGCTCAAATTTATTTACTTTATTTATTTACAGTGTCTGCAAACAAATGACAGACACTGTAGCACTTATTTCATTTCTTGAAAGTATA